>NC_135487.1:81558404-81685904 GCF_052094955.1 Ictidomys tridecemlineatus | reverse complement strand
CTAACTCAATGACCTCACCTGTAAGAATTGGGAGAAGAGGATGCTCAGTGTTAGAGTTATTTCTCAAATAATAACTTATGATCCTTTGCTAGAGTTTTTTGTTGTTATTGTTCCTACTTCAGTTACTGTCAACTATAAATTCATTCACTCTTTGTAATTGGAACATAATGTTCAGCAACATAGACATGGCCCTATTTCTTATAATTCTCACAATCTAGTTAAAGCTTACATTGAAACATTCACACAATATCTGTGATGATCATTAAAAAATAAATCCTCTTGTGCTCTAGGAAAACATTTTAAGGGCCTAATCTAATTGTTATCATGGAAAGTTTCTGTGTTCAAATATCATTTGAGTTAAATCTGAATAAAGAGGAGAATGAAAAAGGAATGTAGGGGGTTGGAAGAAAGACAGTAGATACAGAAAACATGGGTGAAGTCCCTGAGCTGGTGAAGCACAGTGCACTTGAGGAATCCAGAGAAAGCCATTCTGACTGGAGGCCCAGGTGCCTGACTGGAGGAAGCAGCTTAATAACTAGGTCCTGATAACCATGTTAAGAGAAATGGAAAGCCACCGGAGGATTCTATGCAGGAATGCCATGATCAGATCCTCATGTCTTAAAGATCTTCTGGCACCAATACAATAGGTTTGGGAGAGAGTAGAGCAGGTCCAACAGGTGTAAGAGTTACTTACACTGTGAGAATCTATGGTAGACTGGAACAGAGGGCCAGTTCTTGAGAAGTCGACATTTGAGATGACATAAAAGGGTGTAGAGAGAGGGTAAAGTCAACCAGGCTTGATGTAGAGTTATATGAAAGCTTGAGGGAAATGGTGGTGTCAAAGATGATTGACAGATTTCTGATTTGTATAATCAGAGGATGGTGGTACCCTTCACTAAGGCAGGACATTTAGTAATGTCACATTACTTTCTAAAATGATGGGTTGTCCTGGTCACTAAAATGTGACCTTGTAAAGTCAAATGAAGGTTTAAAGATCATAGCAGGTATACTTTATTTCTGTCAACTTTATCAATGCAGTATTTTTGTTTAAACTTGTTAGATCCTCTATAAAAAGAAACTTTTTAAAGCATTTAGTTGATTTTACATATTTATTTTATACACGGTTAGCAAGTTAATCCTGTTAATTTTCCTCACAAAAGCATATTTATTAACACATTTTGACCATGAAAAGCTTTTGAGTTAATAGTTATGATTGAAAGAGACTAATTCTGTTTGCCCTTAATCTCCTTTGCTGTTTTCCGTCTTTGTAAGACATCTTTTGGAGTGCAAAGGGAAAACTTTCTTCAATGAGTGGCACATTGCAGTTTCCTTCTGTTAATCTCTAGACAATGAAAATGAAAATTTAGGAAAGCTGAAATTCCTTCCTCTTATAGTACCTTTCTTATAGCATTTCTTGATAGCATGTATTTTAAGCAAAATTAACCACTTGAAAGGGCAGGAATAAACATGTTTAATATATACACAGTTTTGTGTAACTTCTATCTCTATAAATACCAGACATTTTCATCACTGAAAAGAAAACCCTGCACCTATTACACGAGTACTTCATCCTTGCTTCCCCTTACCCCTGGAATTCTCTGTTCTACTTTCTGTTAATAACATATTTGTTTTCCTTTTAAATTTAATGCTTATTTTTAAATATAAAAATATTATATTTATTCAAAATATGCTTAACACTGAATAACGTGAACACAAATAATTTTATTATATAGAATTTGAAAATCTCACAGCACAAAATTAATTTTCAGATCTAACCTGCAAACTCAAATACACAAATTTAAATCTCTAAATTGTTTTAAATATTGAATAATTCAATAAATATTAACTAAATATCTTCTAAATGGTAGGGATTATAAGGATAAAATAGAAGTATACTATATGTTCCTTATATTCAAGGAATAAATTTCAATAAATTTATTTTGAGTAGTAAGTTTAAATTCAGTCACTGGTAATTTAAAATTCAGAATCCATCTCATTTCACTGGTGGAGAAACTGAGGCCCATATGCTAGAAAATGTTCCCAAGCTGTGCTCTATCCCTAAAAGAAGCTCTCAGCTAACTAGAGGTATTGATGTTTTATTGCCTTGAATCTGTGCAATGGAAGAGGTCCAATGGATTGAGTGTGGCTGGCAGGCTATTATGAACAGGATTTGTTTTGTCTAGTATATAGGGATAAAAAAGAACCTGATTGTCAAGGGAAAGCTAGAGTTTGAGTAGCATAATATATATTCTAAATAAAACTTAAATGCTGTTATTGAAAAAAAAATTGTACCTCTTTTCATATTCTGATGGTGGAAGGTAGATAAAGAATTTTCTTTTATTTACAAACAAATATTCTGCCACTTTTGGAAAAAAACAAGGAAAGGGTAGGGTGGAATAAATAATTTATTGGCCAAATACTTAGGATTTTTCAGTAATTTAGAAAAAAAATAAATAATATATCATTTAAATACAAAGACTTTTAGGCTGTGTTTTTCCTTTCCAAATTTCAAATTCCTGAGGAGAATTTAATTTGCCTGGCTTATGTACAGTATCTGCCAAAGGACTGATCATATATGGTAAGTCAAAGGATTGATCATTTATGGTAAGAGTTAGACAAAGAAAAAAGACATGGCTTCTGGGGATATTTCATTCAGCACAGGAGTCCTTTCCAGTAAAAAGGAAATAATATTAGTAGAATAAATAGCTCAAAATGTTACCTATTATAAAGATACTAGAGTTTGCTTCATGTGCAATTGGAAAACATATTGCCTTAAATGATGTCATCTTAGAATGGTCAGACAAACCTCATTTCACATTAAGTAGCTTCAATGTCAGATAAGGAAAAGCAAAATAAAATAAACTCAAAGCTACCTTATATAAGACTTGTCTTGATCAGAATTGCAATAAAATTACAGAACTGCAATGAAATTCATCAATGCATCTTAGCTAGGTAGTTTCTATAATTGTGTTGTACATTTTAGACATTGGAAAGTGATAAAACAATACTACTAAAAAGTTGCATATATTGCATTTGTGTATTGATGAAAATGATTTCTAAAAGAAATACTGTTCATTTTCATATCTCTTTGATGTCTTCTGAGAACTGTTAATCTACATGAGCTGATGTTCTAACCCATCCTGTCGCTGGATTCAACAGAGCTGCTCATTCCATTTTTGTTTGTTTTGCTTCTGATTTTCTGCTCCAGATTCAGCTTGAAGACAGGACTCTGCTGCTAAAATTAATAGTCAATAGATCATAGGAAACAGGAAGGTTATGGATGTTTTCACGAAGAAATTGAGATGAGCTGGAAACTACAAAGAATTTAAAAAGATGGCAAGAAGGCACTAGGGCTGTGGCTCAGTGGTGGAGTGCCCGCCTCACATTCATGAGGCACTGGGTTCGATCCTCAGCACCAGATAAAAATAAGTAAAGATATTGTGTCCGACTACAGGTAAAACAAAAATTTTTAAATGGCAAGAAAATTTTAAAAGACCAAAAGAGGAGTATGAAGGAGAATAAATCCCATAGGTAATATAGACAGGCAAAAACCTTTCCTAGGGACTTCTTCAGTCACATTCTGTCTCAGCATTTTATTAATGCTTTTTTCCCCTAGAAAAATATCTTAGGTTAAATGAAAAAAAAAAAAAAAGTTAATAGAGCCTGAAGTGAGACAACCAGGGCTTATGTATGGTGATGCTGTGGCATGGTTGTGGTATTTGACAAGTTATTTACCTCTATCTGCTTCACTTTTCTTATTTGTGAAAGAGATCCTATGATAACTCCGGGATTTATTAACCAGGCTGCCAAGATAAAACTTATGTCTAGTGATAGAACAGGGATAATAAAAGATAAGCAAATCAATGAAACCATGCTAACTGGTGGTAAAGGGTATAAAACAAAGGAGAGGAAAGCTGGTTTTGTTGGGCAGGGCAGTGTAGGAATGTGGTATTCTTTAACAATTGGTGGTCAGAGAAAGCTCCTAACAGGATAGCATTTGAACAGAGATTTGAATGAAATGATGTACCGACCAACCGGTGCAGTTTTCTAGGGCAAGAACATAAGGAAGCCAGAGTGGCTGAAACAGAAAGCCCAGAGTTTGAAAATAGTATAAGAGAGGAAGTTGAGCTGTGGGTGATGGATGTAGTAGTGTATAGATTGTAGGGAAGACTCAGGATCTAGCTGTGGAAGGTATGCAAACCATTGATGAGTTATGACAGAGACAGGATATGAGATGACATGTATTTAAAAATGACTAGCACTAGGCTGATGGAACATAGATACCATATTCATGAGCAGAGAGGGACTAGGTGAAAGGTACTGACAAAGTCCAGGTGAAATACAGTGCTGCTCTACACATTTTTTTACAACCAATAATATAAATATTTATTATACTTCCCATTTTCTCCATTCCATTCCAAGAACCCCAATTTAATGCTGAATACCCCCTCACACTTTTTGCTAGATCTAGGAAGAGAGGATTAGATCACAGAGTGCAATTCTCATTAAAACTTAGTAAGTTCCTCTTACTGTTCAGGCTCTGTGTTAAAAATGAAGCATCATTGTTTATGGAAAAGCCTGAGATGTCAAAAATCACAAGGAACTACTTTAAAATCCACCTATTTACTTCAAAAGTTCAGATCTGGCTTTATTGGATAGAGACAATTAAGAGACACAATTTCTCTTGGATAGGACTCTTTTTAGGCATGCATTTGTAATGAAAAGTACTTTGTTTAGGGAGGGCTGTTATTTAGAAAATGGAATTAAAGAACATTTATTGGATTAAAGAACATTTTATTGTTAACTTTATGAAAACATTATCAGCTTAAGAAAAATATAGTGAAGCACCATGATTTAAAAAGTAGTATATTAGTGCTTGCACTGCTTGGCTTTAATGGGCTGTTGTGGTGGTAGCCATAAGCGAATGTGCTGAGGCTAATTAATGTAGTTACTCAAATTTTAAAAGATGACAAACTTTATAAAATTTTGCTCCTTTTTTTGTTATCTAAACACTTATTTTACTACACAGGATTTTGGTATTTTGTGAAGGTGAACAATGAAAAAATTTTCTAGTTATGTTTCTTTGGTTTTGCTGTTCTCAACATAGATCTGATTTAGTACAAAAGCTTTGATCCAGTAATGACTTAAATGCCACATATTTAGAGGAAACCACACTGGGAAATATTATTTGGGGCACAATTTTTAAACTGCATGTAATTCTGTTTTTCAGAGAAGAGTCACCTTTATGTTAGCAGGAGCTGGTGATGATTTCAGCAGTGTTATTTTCCATAGTCACTCACCACTCATCTGGGTTCATCCGACCACCATGTCTTACAATATTTGCCACCAAGTCTTTTATGTTACAGAAAAATCATTGAATTTCACTAAAATGACTCACTTGCCACCTGTTTTTTTTTTAACTTGTTGCCAAATTGTTTTTATTTCTCTATAATCTCCTGTAAGAGAACATTCAGAACTACAATATTTCCACTTCAAGACCAATAATATTTTAAATAGAATTATATCACTGTAGGTCTATCGCTTTTTATTTTTTTATATTTCTTTATGTTGAACATTAGTTTTATTATGTTGAAGGTTAGTATAAACAAAATTGGTCATAGAAAATTCTTTTGAATACCTCCATGGAGTGAGACCATTGCTAAAGAAGAGAGTGGAACAATTTCTTGATGTACTGTAAGCCATTCCATAATGTTGGGTGATTTACTATGTGCATATATTGCTTTGCTAAAATTAAAATATTTTATCTAACTCCAAGAGTTCAATCAGTAAAACCATACTTTTTCTCCATTATAATTATCTTAAATGTATCTACTGAGTTTGGGGTCAACAAATTTTTAAATCAGATTTAAAAATTGCTATTATTAATTTTGCAGCATTAGCTATGTGAAAGTTTTACTTTTAAGTTCTTTCTTTTCTATCAGCAACCAATTTTTTTCTTTTTTTAATGCTTAATACATTACAATTATACATAATACCTGGACTCATTTTGAAACAATATGTGCATGGAATGTAATGTGCTCCATTTCAATTCTCTATGCCTCCTCTTTTCCATCCTTCATCTGTCCCCTTGTTCTTCTCCTCTCTCTACTGGTATTCTATTTATTTATTTTTAAATGAGTCTCACAGAAAGTCTCAGGACACAGAAAAATTACAGACAACTTCTCAGCCAGAACATAATACAAATTGTCTCTAGTTCAATTACCAATAGTCTCCACATTTTTCTCTAAACCCTCTTGAGCCATGTCTTCTGGTCCACAGTCCTATTGGCATTCTGGTCTTCCAAGCTCCCACTAGAATCACTTATTAAACTCTGCTTAAAACAATCTAAAGCATTTCCAGTTGCATTGCTAAGCATCTCAAAATTCTTTCCACCAATTTCAAAAAGCTCCAAAAGCTTCTGAACCACATGGTCAAGTTAGTTACAACAACTACCTCACTCCTAGTACCAATTTCTGAGATGTCCTCAAGTCATGTTTCTTAGAGTCTCTGAGCAAAATCTTTAACATTTCTTCATGGCAGTAATGTCTCTAACAACTGCAACTTCCTTAGTTCCAGTTTTACTCTAGGCACTCCACAAACTATTAAGTAAATAAAATCATAGGTTATACAGATATAATTATGGGGAGGAGTAGAGGCATAGAAATAAGAATTAAGATAAAGATACAAATCAGTAAAGGAATCAATATAGGCATGCAAATTTCTATTTCTATATTTCTCCTAGAAAAGATACCATAAATTAATCCACTTTCTAATATGCAAACCCTACAAAATGCAATGAAAAAAATAGAAATTCAAAATATAATTTCAGTTTTTGAAAGGTTGTATGAATCACAAAGGTTAATATTACAGTAAATAATTTTCATGTGTATACCATCTGCATCTTTTATTGCATCTGTTTACTTATCTTAATGATTTTTTATTAGAAAAAATTATAGAATTTTTGACAGAAGTTACGAATTTAATCCTAGTTGTTGTAAACCTTTCAGAATTTCTTGGATTTCCTTGATTTTTAAACATATATAAACTTATATTCTATCTATCAATAATCTATCATAGCATTTATCTAAGAATCAGTTGTATTACAATTATAAAAGCCTTTTGAAGCCAGAAAAAATATTTAATATAAATCCTTGCTTTTTTATCTTATTAGTACTTTCTCTTTTTATAATTAAATGAACTCAAGAAAGAAAGGGCAGCATTAACAGAATTTAGGAGGATAAAATTGTCCTCCAGTGACTCACATTTGATTGTGTGATCTGTGTACTATTTTAGTTCTTTCTAATATATTTCCATTAAATTGAGTTTTCTTAAACAAAGACACTTTAAAAAAAGAACAGAAATCTATCTTTCTATCGTGGACATCATAATAAAAGATAAAAGAAGGGAACCTTGTTGATAAATTTTTCTCTTTTATATTAATTGTATTAAAAGCATCAACATATATCATAATGTTTCTGGTGACATAGGTATCACTGTTTGGCAAAAATTTATTCCTTTCCCATACCCACAACCTCTACAGAAGTGGGCACTTCTTTAACCCCAAAATTTTGCCCTGGCCATGGGACTGGTTGGTGAAAGACAACATGTACCAGCTCCAAACCTAGACAGCAAATCTTTCCACTGATCTTTCTGGGAGCTTCTGATCTCTATTGTGAGAAGGATACACCCTGGCTATTTGCTGTACTTTCCCTCTGGGTATCTGGGTCATGGAATCAGATACATTGTAAAGCATCCTTCTTCGCCTATATGTAGAACTGTGAGCAAGTGACTGACTATGCATTTTGAGGGTGCTTGCTAGTCTTCATTAACATGGCAACAAAAATTGTTATAGCCAGTTACTACTGTTATGCAAGTGATCCTCCTATCTTCTCCTTTCTAGTCTATAGAGTATTCTGAAGGGAAATTTTGACTCTCCAGAATAGATACAAGTACCTAGATCACTTGTCCTGGTGGGGGGAAGAAGTGGAGGGAAAAGACACAAATGCTCTTGGTTTGAGACTGGGGATAGTTGAAGCTCTAACCCAATTGAGAAAAATACACTAGATAATTCAGTCTGCTCCTATGAGGAGAAATCAAGGGAGTAAATTACAAGGGTATTGGAGTTAAGGGACAACCTTTCTTCCTGGAAACCAGAAGATCAGAGATGAAGCATACACTCTACACACACACACACACACACACACACACACACACACACACACACACCCCGAGTGATCTTAGTATGTAGGACTTGACTTTTAAACATGTGGTTGAGCAGGGATGTTATTATGTTCCTTGGAGGTCAAAGACAACCTGGGAACAGAGAGAAAATGAGGATCAGGACAAGATGTAATCCCCAAGGGCACTCCCCCAGTGGGAAGCCCTTCTGGGAAGCTCTGCTTCCACCTACAAAACACCACTCTCTCAATTCACTCACTTCCTCTCCTGGCTACTTCTGGTGGACAATAGAGATATTTCCCAGGAAGTCTCTAAACTGGGTTACCAATCAGCACCATACATTAGTTCAACAGAATCCAAGGCCATGCTGTGATCCAAAACAAATATTCATCCTTTATCCATGTCTTATTTCAAAGGAAGAAAATCCATGTGGGCCACTATAGCAATGAAATTAAGATATTCTAACAACAAAAGAAAACATCCTAGTGGTACTGCAAAATTTCTAGCATATACTTCATTGCGTTTTGTTTTGGATCAGCCTTTTGTCAGTGTGGCTCAAATAACTGACAATAATAACTCTGATGAGAAAAAATGTATTCTGGCTCATGGTTTCAGAGTTTCAGTCCATGGTTGGTGAATTCATTGCTCAGGGCCCAGGACAAGGCAGAACATCATGAGTGAAGGGTATGGTAAAGGAAAGCTGCTCAGCTCATAGCAACCTGGGAACAGAGAGAAAGTGAGGATCAGGACAAGATGGAATCCCCAAGGGCACTCCCCCGGTGATATACTTCCTCTAGCCATGCCTCAACTGCCTATAGTTATTACCCAATAAATCCACTTATATTATTAAGCCAATAAATGGATTAATCCACTGATGAGGTTATAGTTTTCACACTCCAATCTTTTCACCTCTCAATGTTACTACATTGCTTAACACCAGAGCTCTTTGGGGTACATTTTTAGATCCAAACCATAACATACAACCTAATTCCTAGGGAGAAATTACATCTAATGATTAAATTTCTTCATAAGCCCAAAGTTATAATCTAAAATGAATTCAAATCTGACATCAAATTCCTTTGTTTATGAATAAAATGTTCAAAGGAGCATGTCTCAGTTCTATCCTCTAATGTGTTTCATTCTGCTCAATGTGAGCTGGAAAGCTTCTGTATGTTGAGTGGAGTTGTGGCTCCTCCAGCAGCCATGCCCCAGACTCTTAATGGAATAGGTAATTATTTCAGGAACTCCGAAGTAGCTGTTTCGTCGCTGACATTATGCTAAGGAAGCCCAAAGATTTGAAGGAGCACCTAAGTAGCTGTGCTCCCACATTCTCAAGATTTAAAATGAATCACAGGCCCTTGAAGGAGTCACCCCTGTTAGCATTACAATCCTGGACCCCTGCTTTAACCTATTGCTGCCCACGACAGTAGCAGAAGCTCAGTGGCAAGAGTAAAGGAGACAGATAAAGACAGGTTGTGACAGCATTATCCTATACCACTTTGCAAGAATCAATGGCCAGTGAACTAAAACTCTCTTGGGAGAAATCTCCCTGAAAGACATTAATTTTGGCACTATGAAATTTTGATATCTGGGGAAATGAAAACTCTTCCTCTATTTAAAATTCCTTAATTTCCATTTTGACTTTGAGTTCGGTTTCTGGTGCCTGCAAGTTGGATTGAGTGTGGACTCAGTGTGTACACACTCTTCTAAGCAGGCTGGGGCAATACTTTTTTGCCATCATGACTATTGCCACTGTCGATGCACAAACTTGTTTAGACAGACCTATGAACCCTGTGGAGGTCTGTGCTTTATCCTTGCATCTATTCAAGTGGCAATTTGATTCTTAAGATGTAGCTTAATCAGATTCTTAAATTGTAGCTGCTGTGGATGCTTCTGAAGCTATGTCCCCAAAGTCCTGAGAAGGACTAACAACTCTGCCGTGTGCCTGCTAGACTCTAAACACATTGAACTCAAGAAATCTAAATTCAAGGTCAAAGCTTGTATAATTAACTAAGCCAGATCAATGGAGACCATGTGATAGGACAGCCCTCAGGGGGCTCTGGACCAGCCACATTAATCCAAGATGGGTTCTTCCACCAGGCCATGAATGCAGAATGAGATTAGGAGCAATTTTGTAACACTCCTCCCTAGGCCTACCAAGGACTATTTAAAACCAGAGGCTCACTAGTTCACAGGGACTCCAGCTGCCTTGCAATGAAAAGTGGCAAATATTTTGTTGCCTACTGATGTCTGAAAAGAAATTGAATACCATGTCAATATCTTCTGCAATGCTAAGCCAGGCTAGTTTGTCCTTGGGGACAAGCGGCCAAAGTCTTGAGCCTTACCTGCTACCTGTTTAAAGGCATATTGCTGCAAACATTCCTATATAAAAGCAGCCATCCACATGTGGGCAAACATTGTATTCTACTCCAAAATTAGAATTCTGCCTAGTTTGCTTGCCGGAAGGTTTAAAGCTGTTGGTAAAAGCTGTTGTCATTAATAGCCACAGATAGACCTGTAAAATATGGCATGATATATACCAGAGCCTCCTACTACAGTAAGACACCCACAGAATTTGCACTTAGTTAAGCATTAGCAAAATTTTAAGACACTTTAGAGCTAGTGCTGTAGTTCTTTCAAAGATTTTGGTCCATGCATCAGAAGACTAATTATCTTTCAGATTAAAACAAGTTTTCTACTACTGAAAGCCTTATCCTTTAGGCTCAGGGAACACCAGACAATGGATACCTGCTGGAGACACTCAGCATGCATTGCCGGAGACATGCTCTCCACAGACTAGCCAACCTCCAGGAGAAAGGAGAGAGTAATTTGTGGATATAAGTCCTCTTTTCCTATCAAACCCACTAATAACTATAAGGAGATTAAGGGAGAATAGAAGTGCCCGGAAAATGCAGAAGGATGGGGGGAAGAAGACTTATTGACCCCTCAAAATTACCTTCCAAATTTATTTACTTTTTTTCCTAAACATCTTTTGTTAAAAGCATAAAACAAACAAGCAAAAAAAAAAAAATCTTTCACTAATTTGAAGTGCCACTTCTTCAATTACTGCATTTACTTTTATTGGCGGGTCTATAGTTTTCCATTCGTGCACCAATTCCAAACTGTTCAAATTGCAAAAGTGTTAACAATTATATTTCAAATATCTAACTAGCTCATTCTTTCCTTTTTTCTCTTTCCCCCATTTTGATTTGATGAATATTATTAGGTTAATTTTCTCAGATTAAAAAAATTCATTTTCTGGAATTTTGAAATCACACTGTGGATTTGGCATAGAGTTCTAATACAATAATTAAATATTTATGGCACTTACTTATTGGTTCTCTTTTCTTAAACTTCTATGCTTTGAACTTCCAAGGGGAAGAAGTATTTATTTTCATCTCTGCATTTTATTATAATAGTTCTTCCATCAATACAATGAGTTTGTTTTTAAAAATGTGTCTTCTACTTAGACTCCCATCCCCTTCCTTCTCCATCTACCATATTCTGCTTATTCTTCTAAACCTCCATGGAATGTCAACTCCTCTGATGTGTCCTAATCACTATCTGCGGGGTAGAACCTTAAGTCTCTCCTCTGTGATACTATGTTACTCTCTAAAGGTCTCTATCATGTTCCCTACTGTTTTTGTGAATGCATTCATCTCTCTTCCTAGTCATTTAAAATTAAACTTCATGATAGATGAACTGTGATATTCATACTTCCTTGTGTATTTCCTGACATAACATGATTTGCAATATGTGTTTAATAAATGAATGAAGGCAGTAAGTGTAAATTGTTTTTGCTTTGCAATGTTTATCAAAATTGGAAGTATATCTTTTTTGTGTAATTAGTCCTTAAAAATAAATTGTTGAAGCAAAATAATAACTCTGCTTTTAAGGAAAATAAGAAAGTAGTTTATCTTGAACCAAATGTCCATGATGTAGACCTGGGAGCGCAGATTCGACTTACCCTGAAAGAATGTTCTGAAGAAAAAGAAGTTGTAGCAATGCTAGTAGAAAGCAAAGGTAATCTTATACGAATACAGCTAGTGAATACATTGATGGGGGGAACTACAGTGACAGATTAAAATGAAGCAGGGAAAATCTGACTATTAAACCGAGATGGCATCTTGCTATATGCTTAGAAGATTGGTCAAATCTAGAGACTGTTTTTGTCAAGCTATGGCTAACCAACGAGGTCAAACTTATATCCCTACTAGTGTTGAGAATGTGAAATAAGATACAAAAAGCTAAGATCAATAATTGGAAGTTGTCCTGTCCTCATAAGACTCCTAGTCTTTTCATGTAGTATTTGCTTAAGAAGTTCTATAATGTTAGGGGCCAGCCTATAGATAATATAATGTGCTTAACTTCATCATTTTACCCTGAGACTCCATGTCATGTAAGAAATGCTTCTCCTATGGGAACAACCCACCTCTGTGCCCATCAGCAGTTACTTAGCATAGCATGTTTGGCAACACAAAATGGAAATGCTTAGACAATGTAAAATTGTTCTCTTTTGGGTTCCCATTTTTTCATGGACAATGTACCTTGTCAGAAAATGATTGTCTAGACATTAATAACCATTCTTTAACTTGGACTCAATGAGGATCCTTTTGACCCACTTCTTCTTCTGCTTATGATTTTAGATTTCATGGTGTTTGTTTGTGGTCTTGAATCATAGCAACAGCTACTTAAATTAATGTACTGACATGCTTTACTCATGGTATAAAAGGTGTACTCAAACCCTTGGAAGGGGTGGAAGGGTGTAAACTTGCAGCCTGCCCCTTGATCCACAAACTAGTAAATCCAGACCACCAGCTGGTAAAAAAAATATTCTGTCTCTTGCTTTAAGGTCAACTCATTTATTACCATTTTGCCATAACATTTTAACACAGTTTCTTTGTAAATACTTAATTACAGAATGTTGTTTTAAAATATTTTAATTGGAGGCCTTTACACTGTGAAAGTTCTAGTACTTCAAGTTTCTATGTAAATAATCTGAAGCTCAAGTTAAACAAAAAGAAAATAGCAAGTATACCAATCAGATACCACCAACTAACCTTTAACTAGAGACTTATCACTTTGACCAATAGGCAAATATGTTTTCCCTTAATTTTGCAAACACTTCATAAAAGTTTCTTCTTTTGCCCTCCCAGGGGAGTGCAAAACTGCTTGTAATCTTCTGTTTACTAACTCATGAATTACTAAAAACTCAAATTAAACTTTTAAAAATTTAATGTGCCTACCTGGGGGTATAGTGTTAGATTATGTGCTTAGCATTGTTTAGTCAATCCCAGTGCTAAAAGAAAATTAAAATATAATGTGCTTAACTTCATCTTTTAAGAGTGTTTTCCTCATTAGCTTGTGAGCAAACTTCATGAGGTCAGGGCTCATGCCAGGCCTGTTCACTATTGAATTTCCAGGATCTGGCATGTAGCAGTTGGCCAATAAATTTTCTTTGAGTAAATTATTATTTCTTAATGATATTGTGACACCTTAGCAAATGTTCACGTTAAAAGATTGCATGGAAAAGTGTTATATTAAAAATCAATAGACATTTCTGGAAAAGAAATAATATTGTTTGATGATATGTGAAGATTTAAATTCCTCATTTTAAAAGTCATCAAAAGACTATGATCACAGGAGATGTCCTTCAGCAAAGTAATATTTTTATTTTGCTCTAAGTCAAAATATGATGGGAAATCTACCCATAAAACATTTATATAGTGCATATAAATAGGCTTTTAGAAACAGAAACAGCAGCCAACAGGTTCATCCTGTCAACAGCAATTTATTAACATGACAAATAGACAAAATAACGTGTAAAATGAGCCATAATCCTGTTTCATTTTCATCTCAATGGTCACTTCAAAGGAAATCATGTCATTGTTGCATTTAAATGTTTCCTTATTGAATACTTATAGTTGTTTTAATAAAGAAGGACCCAGAAAACTGGTCAAGAATTTTGGAAATGACATTGCAGGGAAATGATCTGAAAAAGCACATTTTTGCAAGCATACTGTCATTAACATAGTCCAAACAAACTTGTGTCTTTCCACAAAGTCAAAAATTATTGAATAATGATAAATTCACAAGCTACACCACTTTCATCAGTGGAAGTACACTGAATACTTATGACCACCTGACAGTCATAAGCTGGGCAAATACAGGTTCTTTTATTCCAATCTTAATTTCTAATATCTGTAAAACTCAAGTCACTCATGGGACTTTGCACAAGTGTGTGTGTGTGTGTGTGTGTGTGTGTGTGTGTGTGTGTGTGTGTGGTGTGGTGTGTTTCAAAAAGGCTAAGAAAATGTTAAGGAGCCACAGGGGTTCAGGAGGCAGAACTGAGAACAAAGAAAGCAAATAGGAATGCATAGGATTACTGTAGGTGGTCAGATGTTATCAATTAGCCTAAGAATTCCAGGCACAGAGCTCTCAACAAACAGAAATCCATTCTAGGCCAAGTTCTGCATGGATGGCAGTTTCAGAGTATTGGCTTGGAGTGGGCCTTGTGTGACTCTCAGGGACTGGAGAAACCATGATCCCAAGACAGAGATGTGGTCGTTTGTCCCTGATGTGTTATTCCTGTGCAATGCTCATGAGCAGTGCCCAAGTGAAGGGGTCACGGAGCTGCGGTGTCCAGTCTCGGGGTACTCTTTCTTTTGTAGGCCTCAAGTAGGAGGGTTGCTTCATTTGTTGATATGGTGTATTCAATAAAGTCACACTGGTTTTTCTGATATGAGTTTGATATGTTCATGCATCAGTGTGTTTCTGATTAATCTGATAAGTTCATAGGTGGTCATTTTTATTGGCACAATTAATTTATCTCTTTGTGTCTTTTGGTTATGGCAGGCAGAAGACCACTGTTCACTTGTACAAAAGAGGTATAAAGTCATTCTACCTCAGCATTGAAGCTCATGATAGACAATAGCTCGTGGCAAACTATGACTTTCTAAAATTGAGAACACAGATTTAGATACAGTCTAAAAACTATTGTTCTATACATCATGAATAACTCTGTGCAGGGCACTGCCTGCTCTCCACACATAAGTTTGAAGGAAAAATTATTCTGACAACATAGAAATCCCCAGCTTTCCATGAATAGGATAGAAAAGACCTAGATATCATTACTAAATAGTGGAGTGGCCATGATTCAGCAGTAAGTTAGTGTGAGTGTAGATATATCTATATCTATAAAATTAACAAGAAGAAAACAAACAGAAATTTATTAACATGTATAATTTTTATATCCTTGGAGATATTCAGGAAAATAAGTAAATCTCAAAGGAAAGGCTAGAATTCAGGTTTAAATACACTTTTGTTTAGGTAGATGGTATCTACCAGAAGGCAAGTTATAGGGAGGTAGCCAAGAAAGACACTGTAAAACTAGACCAAGGATTGTTATACAGATTAAAGTTGCAGCCATTTCCATTCATAAGTTTCCTGTAACTTAGTTATACTTTTCTTCCTGGTAGATGTGTGTGTGTGTGTGTGTGTGTGTGTGAGAGAGAGAGAGAGAGAGAGAGAGAGAGAGAGACACCCTTACAAATAGAGATTTCCTTTATAGCTAGGAATTTCTCCTACCAAAGGACAATTTCTCTATTTTAGAGGCTTCAAAATAATCTTTAGGCCAAAAAAAAAGATACTTGGGGGTAACATGTTCTGGCATTCTCTATGTGATGACATATATTCAATTTGTAAGAAAAGTAGCAGACAGATCTTACCAGTAATACTTAATATAAAATAAATCATTGTATATTTACTAAAAATTAATTTGAAAATTGCATTGTAAAACCTCTTTGGAAAACTTGGTTAGGATTTCTTAATACCAATACTAGCTGATATTTATTTTGAATTCATTGTGTATCAAGCACTAGTCAAAGCAATTTATACACACTACCTCATTATTTGATCTGCACTACAACCTACGAAATAGGCACTATTCTTATTACCCTTTGATCTAAAACTTAACAGTGGTCAATAACCACATCTTGTCATATTGCTATTTTTGGATAACAGTTCCTATCTATTGATGCTTATTGTCTAGCTTTTCCACTAAAAACTTTTAACAGATTTATAATATTTATTTTAAGCATCAGTTACAGTAATATGCAACTATAATCCTAGTGACTAGGAATACTGAGGCAGGAGGATCACAAGTTTGAGGCCAGCATCAGCAAGTTAGCTATATCTTGGGGTATAGCTCAGTGCTAGAGTAACCCTGGGTTAATTTCCCAGTGGCACCTTATTTTGAAGATTTTGTCTGTTAATTAACCTCTGGGATATCTTTGAATCTGCTTCTATTGATCATTCTTTCTTTTGATCACGGGTCATATTTTTATGCCTCTTTGCATGTCTTATATTTCTATATTCTAGATATTGGTATCAAAGAATAGCACAGATGGAAGTAAATGATATTTACCTCCATTAAGGGCATCTTTCCTAAAATCTGTACTTAAACCTGATTTGGAGAGGGTTACCGTTTGGGTAGATTTCAGGGCACCAATGATTTCAAATAATTCGAGGGCCTGATTAAGACTTTTCTTCAAGCAGTTCTTGGTTGATTTAAATACCAATAAAAAATCTTAATGTCTCAGTGCTTATAGTGCCATTATTCACCTCAACAGAAGGCTTCCTCTGCATACTAGTGTTACTCCTGGATTTTATCATTCCATAAATCTCTCTCTTTTTTCTTTTAATCTAGGAAAGACTTGGCAGGTGGACATGCACTCTGCTTCTGGAGCTCCTCGAGGCTGTAATCTGTCATGTCAGTCCCTGTGACCCTTAAACATTTGGCGGTTTCCCCTGACCCTAGAAATCTCACCATTGGTGTGACACTTGTGTGTCTTCTCCCACTTTCTAGGGATGTAGCGGAAGATGCTTTCTCTCCTAGCGAGAGAGCTCTGAAATTTAGTTTCTTTAATATTTTTGTACACTTCACCTCTCTGATGAATGTAAAAAACTATAATTTTTTTATTCCATCCATCTTTTTAGTTGGAAGCAATACTGTCTTGTGATTTTCTACAAAACTGAAGAAGGAAATCTTACTTTAACCGTTCTGAGTCACTATTTTGTCATCTCTAAAAGAAGAAATTTTATGTGGATTTAAATATAGCATGTGAAAATTATTTGGCTTGGTGCCTGACATTGGTAGGTGCCTGATAAATATTAATGTCCTTTCTCCATTAAGTTGGATAGGGTGGGATGTCATGTAGAGAAATAAACAGCTGTGTGGGTTTTGTTTGAATAGAATTTGCAAGGGTTTAAGTTTTGAAAACACAGATCATAGATTAACAAAAAAAAATAAAGAAAAATGGATTTTTTTTTCTGCTTCATTTCTTTTGTTCAACCCATGTTTATAGAATGCTTTCTTAGGACTTGTGCTTATGATAGTTATGGTTCTTAAAAGAGATTTCTAAATCAGAAATCTTTTAATTACCTATAAGTGTGTTTTTTTAAAACCATATCAGTGCAACTAGTATATTCTATAGAAGTGAACATGTTTATTTTAAACAAGAAGCATAAGAGATGACATGGAAATTGTGGAAACAGCACCAGATCTGACAAAAGAAAAACCCTAGGGACCAAATGAGCACAATGGTTAACAAATTAAAACAGGAAGAAGGCCTTCTGTAATCAAGGACAGAGGACAATGATTGCAGTGTAGGTACTTCAAGGGAGGAGTGAATTTATGAACACTTTGCTATCTACTAGAGAACTATGGGTCAGGGTTGGGATTCATTCAGTGCTCCACACCTGGAAGGATGAACTGGATCCCTTGGGGGGCAGGGCAAGATCAAAAAGGGGAGCTTAGTTGCCTGCGGGCACGAAACCCTGCAGGAGCTTTCTCTTCGTGGTTTGCATCTACTTAGACCAAAAGGAATCTACTTGTTAAAACTGTTTCACTCTCGCCAGGGAAACCAGATGGGTGACCCCAATAGGAAGATGAAACAAGCCTTTATATATAAAGAGAATTGTTAAATGGAATAATTATATGTTGGGGTATGTCGAATTTTCATATCATCCACTTTCATTGTGAAAACCTGATTAATAAGACACTAAAGCAAGACAGGGAATAAAACACAAAGGCGAAAAGGAAGAAAAGAGTCTCTTGTACCTTTATTTGGGTCAGTAACAAGCTGAGACCTCAGTGAAACGACATCCGGTGGGAGTGGGGGCAGAGGTGGACTTGTTCACTTGTGATCTTGACCTATCAGCTAGTGCATGAGGTTTCCCAGCAGCTGACAACACTTTTTCATCTCTCCCTGGAGGCAGCAGCTGGGCTCCTGTCGGGATCCTCTAATACTTCCTGCTCAATCTGGGAACATTCAATTAAAAAAAAAAAAAAAAAAAAAAAACCTCAAACAAACCATGAAGTGTGTGTTCGGGACCAATACTTCACCCTTCCTACAGGCAAACGTGCTCTTGTCCTGATTTCATGAATGACAGTTGTGCTGTGTCATCCTGTGCCACAGCCATCTCAGCCCTTCTCTCCTTCCTCTCTTCCTGTACTCTGTGGAAAGAAAGATGCCATCAGCAGTCTATATCTAGGTAGCGCTCCAAAAACAGGAGTCTCTTGATTGTATGGCTTGCTTTACTGAATACAGCTCCATATTTTTTTTTATTTTAAATTATACTTATTTCATGCTCTTCTATTTGTATCAGTCACTACTCTAGGAAACACAAATAGAGTCTGAGTGTTCAGTTTATGTCACTGACTTGGTTAGCTATTTCAAGACCTACCCTTGATCGTCCGTTTGAAATCATAGATCCTTGGGCTTACCTATATCCTCGCACTTACCACACCTGTATTTTAGTTGTGAGAACTGATGACACAGTAGCAAGTACATGGACTTGGGTATTTATAATACCAGATCAATATCCATCTGTTTGACGTTGGGCAAGTAACCCTAAGACTCACTTCTTTCACCTGTAAAATGGTATAATAACAAGATTTCTGTTCTACCGACTGGCCTTTTGAGGAATAAAGTACCAAGCCAAAGCAGAAGCTAACCTTAGAATTTTTTCTTCTTCCACTCAACTCAGATTCTTTTTCTTATTCAATACCCTTCTAAGACTCCATTTGGGGCCAAATAGAGCATTATAGTTGCATTGATCTCTCAGGATCCATGTGGCTTTTCTCTTGTCTCTCTTATACACATCTTTATTGTGTTCTCCAATTTGTTCTGGTTTGAACATTTGAGAAACCCCAATCTCCGGAATTTAGTCAGGCAGAAGAACTAATCTTGTAATTTGTGGGTGATATCTGAGACACCCTCTGTTTTATGTCCCTGTTTAAGGCCTTTGGTGGATTCCTGATGTTGACTGTGGTGTTAGAGATCTGGAGGGAGGAGATGGTGGAATTGACTTCCCAATGAATAAAAAAGAATCACTACAGAAGAAATGTGAAATATTCACAACTGTAAAAGTGCCAAATTCCTTGTGCTCATCCTGGTGAGCAATTTCTGAAAAGATTCCCATGTTTCCAGAGAATAGACGGGAAGAAGTCTCAGCCTCTCTAGTGAAAATTTACCAATTAAATGTCAACCCAAGGTGGTCTTCTCTATTCACTCACTATTTAACTAGCACTTAAAAAGGAAGCAGTAGATAATGCATGAGAAAAGAGTCCTCAAAGGAGCCCAAGATCCTGAACAAGCACACATAGGCTTCAGCCCCCACTTACACTCTTACAAGTTTCACGAAGAGGTGGGCCATCCATAGGGAACACTACTGGCAAAGAAACACTTAAATTTCTCTACTACTACTTAAATTTAGCCTCTTACTCCTATGTCATTCTAGTTTTCTGAGGAGTTACTAACCAACACATGAAGAAATCTTTTGCCTAGTATAGTGTAGACCTCTGATAAGCCAATGATCTGGTTTCCTCTCCCCTGGTCTTGCATCTTACCTCTTCAATAGCAAAGAAGAAGGAGTCTAGAATACACATGCCAAAGAGAAAAGAAAGCAGTGCTGGTCTCCTCTCTCTGGTGAGCTGTTCTAGCTTTCCCCTTTCAGGTCTTCCTATGCCAAGCAATGCCCCATGGGCTCTCTCACCTCAATCTCATGCTTGGAGTCTACTCTGTAACTAGGCACTAGAGGAAAGCCAAAAAGACAGAGTAATGACTGTGTTTTCATTCAAGAAGCAGCAGAGTTGGCTGTATTGTATACCAACTTGTAGGGAAAATTGCATCTAAAAAGAGAGATTTGTGTCCTGAACTTTAATCCATTTCTTCCTTGAAAAAACTTTTAATAAATATTGTAATGCTCTATGTATACATTTTATCTCTGGTTTTTTTTTTTTTTTTTTTTTTTTTTTTTTTACTTTTCTGTTCTAAGAAAGCATGTCAAGTTTTTTTCCTCAGTCATTGAGTTGGCTTTCTATAGCTTCAATTCTGCTGCTTATGACCTCAACTGTGATTTTTAATTGTTCATATTTCAAGTTTTCTGGACTTTTAAAAGTTATTTAGGCCTACTTATATTTACTTAAGCAATAATTTATGAAATCCTGACTTATTTTACTGTACTGAAGATTGACTCTTAGCCAATTTTAGCCATAAGATCTTATAGTTGTAGCAAACAATTACTTTATATTTGGTGATGACAATTAATGTTGCTTAAGAAACTTACAATACAAAATGTTTCTACAAGATAAAAATGCTGACCCAAACTCACATTAGAAAAATTTTTTCAGGAAAAAAAAAACCAGCAATAATATAGGATAGACATTCGTCCAAGAAATAATGCAAGAATTTACAAAAGATAAGGAAAAACACAAGCCTCAAGAATAAAAGTAACAAGAAATATATTTTTAAAAGGCCCACACTTAGGTACATAATCCTAAGTGTTTTTTTTTTTTTGAAAACAGGAATAAAGAGAGTATCCCAAAAGTTATAGAAGCATTTTAGAATAAAGTTGACTATCTACAGAGAACTAAAAAATACAATGACAATGTGTTTTTCAACAGCAACACTGAATGAAAAAAGAAAATGAGACAGGCCTCACTGAAGAAGTTTTACAATATTAGCAAAATGATACTTACACAAGAATGTGCATAAAATTTCTCAGTAACATCTTCACTAAGTTTCCAACTGCATGGAGATGTTTTCAATGAAGTTGCTAATAAAGATCTGCCTTTCCTGCCAAAAAGCACAGAACAAAATTCCTTGCCAGAGGGATTATTGAGGGACTGTTGAGTAAGCCAGGGGGAACTATTGCTATACAGATAATAAAAGGATTGTGTGTGAGCCAGCAGGTGAACAGCCTGGCACTCAAACCCAACAGAGAAAGACTCAGAATTGCTGTACCAAAAGACCCTTTCTTAGCTACTGTAAATTAGAACCTTGGGGGAAAGCAAATCTTTACACAGATTCTAATTTATGTATTGAACTCACCACAAATACATAAGCAAAGTCATCAAAGTCTTAAGCATCCTCAAACTCAGGTGGTATATAATCATGTAATGATTAAGATAAAATTGTGACAGAACACTAAAAGAAGACTAAGAAGGCCATACATAGAGTTTCCCTTAGAACCCTAAATAATGTCGTAGTTGCCAAATGACATATGCTTAAGAAACTCTACAAATAATTTACTAATTTATGATCTATAGGCTTTGATGAAGCCTGGAACAATATATACTAAAATAATAACAGGATTTACCTTTGGATGATAAAGCTATGCAGTATTTTTATTTTCTTCTTTATGTGTATTTATAAAAAATAATAAATGCTTTTACATTCAGAAAAAAATGTTCTTTCAACTGATAAAATAGAAATTAGGACTATTTTAAAATTGTATATTTAGACTGCCATATAAACAAACTGACAGAGGATATACGACGAGTCCAATTTACACCAGAAGAAAGTTCAAAGGACAAGGAACAGCCTTTTGGTGCCTTTTTATTCCCCTCTACAAAGTGACGTAGTCTAAGTATACCTCACAATTTCTCTTCTATTGAGGAAAAAAAAAATGCTACAGCAGCACTTTTGTGACCACAGCTCTAAAATTGCAGCAAGACTTTCTGATTCACTGGAAAGCACCCAATGTCTGTACCCTGCTGGTATCAGCCACACTGTTCCACTTTTCAGAGTGGGCTATTCAGTTTCACACAAAGCCTAAAGACATGGTTTGAGTTTTCAAAATGGTGTTTGTTGAATTCCCAGGTCTGAAATTAAGATTTGTGAAAGAAAAAAAAATTCACGTATTCTGTTAGGTGGCAGATAGCATTCATTCCCAGCTTCTTCCATCTCTAAACAGAAGTTTTAGAGAGGCAAATTTCTCAACCTTCCATGTTACCAGTTCTGGACTTCTGATTATATCCTGACCATCTGGAGATGATGTGCACATTTTCTTAAAAACTATGTCTAACCCTGTCCAACCCTATCTTTCTTCCTGTCCCCCAAATGCAGACATGATAAAAAAATAAACCTACTGGCCTGGGATGGAAGAGTAACATGACAGAGGAGGCTGATCGTCAGCCCTGAGTTGCTGCCTTATCAGCTCCAGACTATTACTTAAAGAAAAAATATAATTCTTTTGTTGTTGTTGTTGTTGTTGTTTAAGCTGCTATGATTTCAGTAATCTAATACAGGAGCTTTAAACTGATGCAATAGCAACAGAATTGTCATTTCCTGAGATGGTCAAGTTTAAACACTTTAGAATATTTTAGAACTCACCATGAAACCAGTAGCATTTTATGTTACTCTCTCACCTTCTAGAAAGCTGACACTCATATTTAAAAACTTTAGAAACCTTGTGATTTAAAAATCAAGATGAAGAGCTTGATGAAAATAAAACATTTTATATATGTAAGTCCTCTCTCTTTAAGAAAACCAATGCAGCATATACAAGACATTGTTTCCAAATACAGTCCCAAATTGAGAGAGTGGAGTTTAGAGCCTCAACGTATAAATTTGGTGAGTACACTATCCAGCCCATAAATGCCTAAATTGTTGGAAGCTGGTAAAAGGATTATGTAGCCAAATATTCTCTGAAATTAGACATAACCCATTAGGCAGTACCCTAGAGCACACAAGGTTATTGGAGTTATTGAAGATTTTCATCTTTTTGTGAGATTCTTCAACAGAAGCTGCAATCAATAGTCAATGCAGTTATTTTCTTGAAGAAGATTTCTTCATATTTATGCAGTACTTGAGGCACAAAGGAAAACTTAATGAAAATCAATTAATACAGAATAGGGTATTAAAACAATATATAATTGCTAATAAAATGTAGAATATGATAGGGGTCTTTGGCAATTAGAGAATAGCTTTGGTGCACACAATTATATTAACTTTTTCTTGAAAATATTATGTGACTTTTTTCTATGTATACTTTTAGAACATAATAATATTACAAAACTGTAATAATGTCCAGTCTCTTCTCAATTATTTTGCATTAATGATGAATAACTGTAGTGAAATTAAGCCAAATCTCTAATCTTCCCTGAGTCATTTCTAATGGGACGCATTATTTGATTTGAAGGATTAAAAAAGCAGCAGATTTACCTTCCTAATTGTGTTTTTCTGAGACTAATAGTAACATTAATTAGCATTCCATTTGTACTTATAAGGGAAAATGACTCTAGAATTTGAATTTGTCACAGTTATGCCATAGGCGAATTAAGTAGATTTTTCTGGGTATTAGTTTACATGTGAAAAAAAAATTAATTTCCCCTGAGAGGTGAGGGGACACTTCCAAAATACTTTGTATTTGAATAGTTTGAGTAATTTGTTCATCTTTTCAATCTATTTTATAGCATATAGAATTTTTTTCAAAATTATACCGCTAATTACAGTTCTTAAAACCACTGCATCTAATAACATTTTCTCATAAAAAAAACCTTTTTACCAGATTTCAGTTAGCCCCCAAATCTGCATAATTATATGATGATTGAATCTGAAATGTATCTGAGATACTAATACCTAAGTTGATTTTTGTGGACCAGTTGGCATTCATGGCACAAATCTGAAACCATACTAGAAGGGTCAGGAGAGACATGACAATGTGTACACCGATGGGTGAACTCTAGACTGGATTATGAGAAAAATAAATAAATAAAACTGAATAACCACTTCTAAAATTGTCTTCTCTATGATTTTATTCCATTAAATTTTACTGTTATATATTCTTACTGGGGTGGATATTTATTTCTTCACACAAAAAATGTTCATCACTACTGTCATTATCTAATATGCCAATGAATCACAGTTGATAATTATTGTAGTATGTTTCTGTGTAAAAAAATTACTTTGAGCTGGGGGCAGTGGTGCACTCCTGTAATCCCAATGACTTGGGTGGCTGAGACAGGAGGATGTAAAGTTGGACACCAGCCTCAGCAACTTAGCCAGGTCCTAGGCATCTTAGTGAGACTCTATTTTAAGATAAAAATTAAAAAGGCCTGGAGATGTAGCTCAGTGGCAAAGTCCCTCTGGATTCAATATTCAGTACAAAAAAAATTACCCCCAAATTTGATGGCTTAAAACATACAGTCTTAAAATTTTGTGGACTAGGAATATGGGAATGGTTTAGTTGGGAGGTTCTGGCTCAAGATCTGTCTTGTTGTTGCTATCAGGAATTGGCAGGAACTGCAGTTATCTGAAGGTTTGATGAAGGATTTGTTTCCAAGACTTTTTAATCAAATGACTATATGCAGGAGGCCTAGGTTCCTCACTGGCTTTTGGCAGGACGCCAAAAGTCCTGGCCACATGAGTCTCTCCTCACAGTGTGGGAGACAACTTGTTCCAGATCCAGCAACCCAGGAACAAGTGGAGCCACAGCACTTTTTATGACCTAGCTTCCAAGGTCACCATCTCTTCTATTTTCCTGTCATCAGAAGTGAGTCATCAAGACCACCATATGCTTAAGACAAGGGGAAGCAACCTTCCCTTATTGAAAGGAGGAGCCTCAAAGAATTTGTGGACATGTCTAAAACTGACAAACATATGTACTGTTAAGAAACACTCAAGGTTTTTTCAAGAAAGCAGAATAGAGAAGGTTGCTTTCCTGGAGGCTCCATGGCATGAAACCAAGAAAGCAGGTAGGCAGCTTCTCAGCAAGGTGGGTGAAAAAAAGGCTAGGGAGGACTTTACTGGAATTTAATACTGGACATTCAAACAGATCAGGGAGTTAAGAGGTGGGACATAATTAAATAAGTAAGAAATCCCAGTGCTATAGCCACTGCTGCAGCCAGAGACACTAGTCAGAGCAGTCTCCATGAGCATGATGGAGCAATAAGGGAATTTTAAGAACCTGCATCTGTAGGAGTCCTGAAGCATGTATGGCTATGGAGAGTCTAGAGATCAAAGACACTGCCCAACTAAACTGAAAGGCACACTGCACAATATCCATGTGCAAGAAAGAAGCCCCATGTTTCCAGTTGCTTGTGGAGGACAGTTGCAGCCATGGCACAGGGCTGGCAGTTGAGGGAGACAATTCCTGGCAAACCCAAGTCTGGCCTGAAATATAGGTCTGGCAAGCCTACACTGCATGACATAGAAGGTGCCTAAGTGACCTAGGAGAAAATCAAATGTAGAGAAAGATTTACACAGGGGACAACTGGTGGTGGAAACCTACCTAGCTTTCGACCTCCTGCTCCAATCCAGCTGCATGCAGGACTGGTAGGGAGAGATGAGCCTGATCAGGAATTCAAAAGGGTGGGTCAGGAGAGATTGAGTTTGGAGACTGAACCCAATGACCAGAAAATATGCAGTCCATAGGTGACACAGTGGACTAAAAATTGGCTCCTCCATCGCACCAGGGAAACACCAGAGATCCCTTGGGTACAGTCTTCTAGCATGGACCAGCAATTGCTGGGCCCTGAAGTGTCTGATTTAAAATCTCCAGACCAATTGGCATTCAGCAAAGAGCCTGTAGTCTACCTGAGCCTAAACCCCACCTCCAGGAGTGCTGTCTATGGGATTAAATATCTCACTTCAGTAACTCCACCCTGAGGGTGAAGCAAATATCATACTTCAACCGACACTGCTGAGAAGGGAAGCTGAGAATATTTTGAACTCCTGTGGAAAGTATTATCTTACTTTTCATCAAGATCTTATATTTTTCTGTTTAATTGTGAATTAATTGTTCATGGATATTTATACATATTCATCTTTTTTCCTCATTTCTATTATTTTTAAAACCAGTTATTTTTCATGGATCAGATTTTTGAGGATTAGGATACTTAATTAGTATATTTTGTATTTTATAATTTTTATTTATTATTTTAAAATTTTTTATTTTATATATATATATTTTTTTTTCCTCACTTATTTGTTTCCCTTGATTCTCTTTGTTTCTTTTTTTCTATGATAGCCAATCTCTCTTATCTTTTTAACTCTTCCTTTAAGTTTTTATTTCTTTCTTTTCTCCTCCTCCCTTATCATCATCACATTCTCCATCACTCTGTTCTGTCCCTATTCACCATTGACATTGTAAACCTTTTTGCAAGCTTTTAGAGTTTATGAAAATAGAACATTAATAGTCTTGTTGATGCTGATAGCAAATGACTTTTAATATTACTTTTAATTCTTCAAAAAATTTTATTTATAGAATGACACAATATCTTTATTTTATTTATTTATTTTTATGTGGTGCTGAGGATCCAACCCAGCGCCTCACATGTGCGAGGCAAGAGCTCTGCCACTGAGCCACCATCCAAGCCCTGTTACTTTTAATTTTAAAATGTTATTTCTATATTTTATTTCTCAGTGATAAATTAGATTTGTAGAAAATATTCATTGATTTCTCATCTTGGAATGAAATATACCAAGCTCTGAAAGAAAATAGATGCAATCCAAGAATACTGTACCCAGCAAAACTAAGCTTCAGATTTGATGATGAAATAAAAATCTTCCTTGATAAATAAAAGGTAAAAGAATTCACAACTAGAAAGCCTGAATTGCAATACACAGTCAATAAAATATTCCATGAAGAAGAAATGAAAAATGTAAGTTGAAACCAGCAAAGGGTGGAACTAACCTAGATAAATATTCAATGAAAGGAGAAACTAATTCAAATTAAAAACTCAAAAGAAATAATAATGACAGGGAATAAAATCATATCTCAATAATAATATTGAATATAAATGTCCTAATCTAATCAACCAAAAGACATAGACTGACAGATTGGATTAAAACATGAGATCCGACAATATGGTGTCTCCTGGAGACTCACCTCATAGACCAAGATATTCACAAACTGAAAGTAAAAGGATGGGAAAAAACATCATTCACAGGGGTCTTGTAAACAAACAGGGTTTTCTATCCTCATAGCAGATAAAGTAGACATCAAGCCAAAGTTAATCAGAATGGAGAGAGAAGGACATTTTATATTGCTTAAGGGAATCATATATCAACAAGACATAACAATCATAAATATTTATGCCCTAAACAATGGAGCATCTATGTACATTTAAAAAAAAAAAAACTTCTCAATTTCAAGAATCAAATAGACCAAAACACAATAATAATGGATGACTTTAACACACCTCTCTCACCATTGAAGACATCCTCAAAAAAAAAAAAAAAAGAAAAAAAGAAAAACAAAACTAAACAAAGAAGCTATAGAACTAAAAAATGCAATTAATAATTTAGGCTTAATAGATATATACCGAATATTTTATCCATCAATGACTGAATAGACTCTCTTCTCAATAGCACATGGATCTGTTTCTAAAATAGACCATAACTCAGGCCACAAATCTACTATTAGCAATCACAAAAAATGGAGATATTACCTTGCATTCTATCAGATCCTAATGGAATTAAATTAGAAATTAATTAAAATAAAATAAGATAAAAAATAGGAGCTACTGTAATACATAGAGACTAATTAATACACTACTGAACCTACAGAATGGGAGAAAATCTTTGCTCCCTGAACCTCAGATAGAACATTAATCTTCAAGATATATAAAGAACTCAAAAAACTTAACACCCCCAAAACCCAAATAACTCAATTAATAAATGGGCAAAGGAACTGAGCAGATACTTCAAGAAGAAAAAGAAATATGAATAGTCAACAAATATATCAAAAAATGTTCAGCTTCTCTAGCAATTAGAGAAATGCAAATTAAAAAACTACACTGAGATTTCATCTCACTTCAGTCAGAATGGCAATTATCAAGAATGCAAATAACATTTGTTGGTGAGGATGTGACAAAAAAGGTACACTGGTGGAACTGCAAATTGGTGCAACCACTGTGGGAAGAGTTTGGAGATTCCTCAGAAAATTTGAAATGGAACCACCATTTGACCCATTTATCCCACTCCTTGGCATATACCCAAAAGATGTAACATCAGCATACTATAGTAATGTGGCCACATCAATGTTTATAGCCACTCAATTCATATAGCTAAGCTATGGAACCAAACTAGGTGCCCTTCAACAGATTAATTGTTAAAGAAAATATACACAATAGAATATTACTCAGCCATAAAGAAGAATGAAATTATGGCATTTGTCAATAAATGTATGAAAATGAAGTGAAATAAGCCAATTCAAAAGAATGAAGGCTGAGTGTTCTCTCTGATACGTGGATGCTAACACACAATAAGGTGGGAGGGCAGGGAAGAATAGGAATACATTGGATTAGACAAAAGGGCATGAAGAGAAGGGAGGGGGAATTGGAATAGGAAAGACTGTAGAATGAATTGGCCATAACTTTCCTTTGTTCATATATGCATACCTGACCACTATAACTCTGCATCATGTATAACTATGAAAAATGGGAAGTTATACTTCATATATATTTTAGATGTCAAATACATTCTACTCTCACTAAAAAGAAGAAATAAAAAATTTTTAAATAAATTTAAAAAAACACTCATATTCAATAGCAATTAAATTCAAGGACAAGGTCATTTAGACTTTAGCCATAGGCACATATGATAGAATACATTAAATAAATAAGCAGAAGACATTTCTGAAAAGTTCTTCAAGAAAACCAGATATAGCTGAGGATTTATCTTTGCCTATGTAAAAGAGCAAACATATTTTTTGATTCTAAATCATTGTATACAGACCTTTCATTTATAGTTAACTCATTCACTGCTGCTATGCTACCATTCCATTTAGTTTTCAACTGTAAGTCTCAAGTTGTAACTTGTACAGAATTATTTACAAAAGCCAAATCCACTAGTTCTATAAGCAATATGACAAATTAGTATACAAAACTCATCTAAAACTCCTTACTTCCATTGCTTTAGCTCTCCCAGGGAGAGAACCAAAAGCAATAAAAGTAATGTCTTCATTTTAAAAGGAGAACTTTGTTCCTCTCTACCAAAACCTAAAACTATTTGAAATGATGTTTGCAATATACTATCATCATATTACGCATTAGTGTTCCTCCAGTTTAGCACAGATTACATTTTATTTTTCCCACTCTCTCATTATACATTTTAAATCTCATATATTTTATATTTAGAAAGGAGGGAGCCTAGTGTGGCAGGGACTGCCCCGGGGTTGATCGTACTGCAGTGTAGCAGGTGCTAAGGGTCACATCCTGCACAGCTGAAGCAAGGAGTTCTGGTTATCAGGTTCTCTCCCCATATGCTTACCTTACATTTTGGGGGATCTCATTTCATTTGTTTTTCATCACCATCAATTAGAAGTAATTTTTTTTTATGGCAGAACTAATTTACAGTCAAGTCTGATTTTCTCCCAGGACTTATGTGAAAGTTCTTCACAAAGAAGTTTAGAAAACCCTCTACCTCTTTCACATCTCCCCTGCACAAAATCTCAAAGACCAGATATTCTCTTAGGTCAGCTCTGTCCACCCTCTTTCAAACAGTGAGACTGCACTCTGCTTTCCATTACCCCATCCCTTCAGCATTACCATTTCTTTCCAAGATTCTGATGGAAGAGGAAAATTAAAACTATGTATACTCCCAAAACAAATAAACAATTTGAACATATAATTTCATTACACAGATTTTTTTAACCATTATGCTAAAATTGAAGAATATGTGTGTGTGTGTTTGTGTGTGTGTGTGTGTGTGTGTGTGTGTGTAGAAATATTAAATGTTTTACAATGAATGTCATTCATGAAATTCAAAAGCTCAGGCATGCCATGAGTCTGCAATAACAACGTTTTATTTGGTTCTAAATCATTTGAAAGATTTAAATATTTATATTTAGCACAATGCTAAGTGCTAAAAATAAAGATTTAAAATAAAGATTTAAGGTGTTCCTTAATCTTACCAATTTGCTTTTGCAGTAACTGCAGTTGCTGCATATGCAATGAAAACCTTTTAAACTAAGTGTGGGTGGGCATATTATATTCGGGGAACATAATGTTCCATGTAAACACAATGTTTATAATTGTGAAACATTGTCTTTATTCCATTTAAGTTTCATGACCACAAAACCTTCTCTTAAATTACTGAGGTTCTTTCCTTATTATCATAACTGAATTATTATTCTTTCCTTATTATCTTTCCTTTTTATCATAAGTGAACTATTATTCATATGTTTAAGGTGAGTATAAGCCAGTGGGACATTAGAAAATGGAACAGGAAGCAAGAACAATTCTTCAGTGTGTAGAGCTGTCCTGTTCATTGCAGAACATATACCGTCCCTAAAGAGCAATAAAGATCTAACCCATGATAGCAACACAATTTCCATGAACAATTTCAGATTTCCTCTCAAGTGAAACATTCTACTGAAAGTTACTGAACTATGGGGACAGAGCTGTGGTTTGCTCCTCTCAATAGGCAGGCTGATCTCAAATGCTTACAGTAATTGAACTTAGAATATACAACACAACTTTGGGGCCTGGTCATGATACAGCATTATAGGGAAAAAATTATACTTTTCATCACTTCACTTTCATCTATGAAGGAATTTAAAATGTTTTTCCATTTTGATGTTTTATATTTTTTTCTGCTTTAATGAGTGGTAGGTACAAATTTATTTTTAAACACCATTCTCTGCTGGTAATTCAGTATAAACATCTGATTTAGACGAAGTTCTTCTGGTTTTTTGCCTACTTGGCTATCTGAAATAGATTTAAGTATTATGTTTTTTTTTTCTTTAATGAGGATCAATCTCAAAATGTTAATTGATAATTTTGATGAGATTATTTCACTATCTTGACCCATGCATGTATATCTATCTAATAAAGTGGTTTTATTATTAAGAACATTTCACTCTAAAATTTCAAATAGTATAGTAACAATAATTTTCAACCTCTTTGGAATTTAAGCTTCTGCAGAACTCGGAATTAAAAAAGAATCTTTCTTCTCCAACATATTCTTAGGGAGAGGAGTACATTTGGAGAGATTATTGACAAGTTTACTGATAAGAGGCCATCTAAGGAAATGTTTAATATTGTGGAAGTATTGTAGAAGAAGCAGGCACGGAGCTGCAGGCGATGGTGTAGCCATGGTGCCCAGGGAAATCTAACACAACCTTCCCAATCATAATTCCTGTCTCTCCAATAGGTTCAGTCAAATATTAGGTATTCGTGCCTGCACTAGGATGAAGTGGAAATGTTTGATAATTTCTCAAGTCAGAGGCAGCATTTAAAGAGGAAGCATCTCTGTGGATGCTAGATGCAATACAAGTGGAAGATACAGATATTCTGACATTCCAAACGGTAACTCAGAATGTAGGAATGTTAGTTCCTGGTAAAGACAAGGTTAGATTTGTAATGAGAATGTATTGAGCCTCCGTGGAGCATGTGGCCACATACAAGCTGGATTTCACAATCATTGTATTCTTTTTTTCCTATGCCAACAGGAAAACATGCTTCAAAATCCCCAGAGCCAAGAGTGTAGGAGCAACACCATTTTCCCCTGCTTCATCTTTGTAGAGGTAAGAAAACTCTGGAATTTCACCATTCCAATATGTATTATTCAATAGAAAAAGTAGTATTATTCAAAATAATAACAGAATAGCGTACCTTCAATATCTACTCCAACTATCCCCCTCTATACATTAAATCTATAGAAACCTATAGTATCATGGGCTTATTTTAATCTGAATTTTTTTCTTGGTCACAGTGATTATGAACACAGATAGTATATTTGCATAATGCAGAAAGGTCTTTTTAGACCCAAAGTTGTATTTTTATTGCCTCATGGATGCATCTCTTTGTATATACCTCCATTTTTTAATACCTACCACTCTTTCTACAAGCTCTTCCATATTCCAGTATTTCTTAGCCTATTCTAGAACTATTCTAGAACTTAGTAGTGTTGACTTGGTTTTATTGGTTCATGTAACTGACCCTAAATTAACCAGCAAGTCCTGAAGCTGTGACAAAATGCCTAAGAAAATCAATTTAAGGAGGAGTGATTAACTTTTGGCTCATGGTTACAGGGATTTCGGTCTATGATCAACAGGCTTTATTGTTTCTGGGAATATGGAGAGGCAGAATATCATGGCATGAGGACATGGTGGAGCAAAGCTAATTACTTCATTATGACTACAAAACAAAGAGAGAGAACTCATTTTTTTATAACAAAACCCCTAACCCCAAACCCACTGTGCAGTGAAATCACCAAGGGAAAAACCCATTGATGAGGTCAGAGCCCTCATGAGCCAATCACCTTCCAAAGGCCCCACCTCTGAATACTGCTGCTTTGGTAACCAAGCCAACACATGTGCTGTCGGGGGACATCTCAGATTCAAACCATAACAGAGTTTTCTTCTTGTTTGATTGCTGAAATAGCTTTCTAGTATTGTTCTATAAAATGGTCTAAGGCAATCTTATGAACCAAGAGGCAAGCTTTTCAGGATAAAAGGGAAGGGAGAGTGATACAATCTCCTGGTTTTTCAAACTTTGACATTATTTAAAATGTGTTTAAATGCTTTAGAACTATAAGAGGTAAAGCCCTTTTATTAGATTTTTTAAATGCAGTAAAAATCTAAAAGTTAGATTGAATGAACTATTTTTAGTATTTATTATAAAGGTCTTTAGCCTAAGTATGAGCAGCTTTCATCTAAAAGTAAATAAACTGACAAACAGACTGTAGGAAACACTTTCTTTACAATTGAGTTATAAGATAACTATCATTGCTGTTTCTACCAATTTTTCTTTCATGCAGTGGAAAACAAAGGTCATAACAGTGGAAGGAATTTGGAAAGTCAATCTGTATACAAGCAAAACAGGTAGAAGCTACTAGGTAGCTGAATAGAGCTGGCCATAGGGAGAATAGCTATGAGAGATTTGTGCTATTTAAAGTTCTCAAGATTAGATAGAGCAGGAGAACTGGAGCACAGCAGGATAAATTACAACCTCTAATGCCAAATCCCATTGTTCTTTAAACTGAAACAATTCTGGTATTTGGGGAGCTGGTGGATGTTTTTAGAAGGATTATAACAATTGGAAAAAATGCTTTAGGGTGAATTGGGGACATTTGCTAAATTATTTGTGGAGTGAATCCAGGAATCTAGACAGTTAAGCAGAGAGAGAAAATAGCTGGGACAGAAATGGGGAAGGATGAATGACGACTAAGTTTGTTAACTATTAGGTGTTATTTTAACTGGTGTTAATGTATGAACGGAGATTATTGTCTATCAATTTATTTTAGGTGATATTAACTTGTGCCTGAATCCAATAAACTAGGGACCGGATTATAAACTTTTTGCATTAGCCTTCACCTATCTATTTAACTTTGCCTAGCTAAGGGAGAAAATAAATAAATAAACAGCATGTCTGTTCTCTCCTGTTTCACCACAAATAATTTTTTATTTAATTAGTTATACATGACAGTAGAATGCACTTATTTACTTTGATATACATAGATGGGATATAATTTCTCATTTTTCTGAGTATACATATTGTAGAATCATATTGGTTATACAGTCACATATATACATAAAGTAATAATGTCTGTTTCATTCTACTACCTTGGATGGTCAGAAGTGCGGCCAACTAACAGGTTCCCCTGAGGGGTGATGGGAGATTGGAAGAAAGAAAGCCTCAATACACACAGATCTTAAAGATAAAGCTGGGGTGGGATGGAGCACTGCTCTCTGATGGAGAAGCAGGTCTAAAGAATTATACCAGCAATCTTTATTATATATGTCTCTAAACCAGATTAAAGATTATGCAAGCATTATTCTTTGTATTCATATTCTTTGTATTCATGAAAGTTACAGAGTTAGCAACAGTATGCAACTAGTTTCTCAGTTACATTCTCCAGTTGCAATGTCCAATGTTAGGAGAATTGTGCAGCTCTCAAGAAAGTCCATTGTTTAAAATTACTAATTTGCGAGCAGATTCAGGAGCAGCAGAACAGGTGAAACATTGTGGTTATCTTAGCAAGGAAGTTCCTTCATTCCCAGGAGCTGTTGTTACAAGGTCGAGGCTGATAAGACTCTAGGATAGAGTACATCTCCATAGCAACCAGGCATCCTATGCCTTTGCACAGAAACTTTCCCAGTCACCAAGCATGCCACAGCCAGGAAGTCATCAGGGATCCCAGTCTCAGACACTGGTCTCCCAGTCACTGTCACCGCCCTTCACAACCCACCCCATCCAATTCATACCCAGCATGAGCTCCCTGCCCAATGAACATAGAAGCCAATAGTGAGGCACTAGGGTTTTACAAAAGAGAAAGCTTTATTTTTGAGGTCAAGTGTCAAGGAGGCCAGGAAGAGAGAGAGGAGAACCTGCTTGTTGCTTGGATGGTCAGAAGTGGTATCAATCATAATTTTAGGGTTCTTTGGCACAGATTGTCATCTTGGATTACAAGTTCACTTTTTGGGGGGGGTGTTATCATGTTCCACACTGGAGATTTTGAGCTTGTGACAGCCACAAAAGTAACTGACTGGAGAAGCTGGCTTCTGCAAGTGCCCATTCTTGAGAAGCTGGCTTCAAATCTTCCTTGAGTAGATTCTGAAGGATCTTCCTAAAAATAAAAATAAAAAAATTACAAAAAAAAAAAACCTTAGGCACTTTGTTTTTAAGGAATTGTGTCCAGATGTGTGGAGACCTTAACTGATTTTACTTGATAAGATAACTAAGACTGTAAGATGACACTGACCTGGTGTCCTGCACCTTTATGTTTATATAGCTCCAGGGTTTCAACAGCCCCATGCAGTTTTACCTGCTTGCTGCCCTTTGCTGCAGCTTCCCTCTCTCAAAACAACAAGATAAAAACCAGCAACCGGATTCAGCCTCAGCATCACCCCTCTATTCTTAGTACTGTTTTTTGTTTCTTTAAAAACAAAATAGGACTGGGGTGTAGCTCAGTGGTAGAGCAGTTTCCTAGCATGCACAAGGCCCTGGGCTCAATCCTCAGTACTGCAAAATAAATTTAAAACAGAAAAAGAAAATGACTTTCAGTGTCTCCCCCCCCCCCCCGATTTTAAAATAGGAAATATTTTAAAGCTTAAAAATAGATATCATCATAATGTTTTTAAATTTTCATTGATTTGTTTCTATTTATTGAATGTTTTCTGTGTAGCAGGGATTGTTTTGACACTGGGAAGGCAGTGATGATGAAAATAGATAATCACTCTTTTACTCATTGATGTTATATTCCAGCAAATATAGAAAGCAGTTGCCAATGTCTTGGCTGGGCACAAGAATCACGAGCCACCACACCTTGTAGATTCAAACAGCAATTCTTTATCCCCGAACTCACACCGACCATCTACAAACACGTTCTGGGGAAATCCAAGTTCTTCCGCACAATTCACTTCCCAAAACTTTCTCTCCAGGAGAACTCAGCGGGAACTCAGGCAGCAGGAACGCCCTACTCCCAGCAGGAATAACCTTCAACCTGCAACTTCCCTAAACCCGGATTATTTTAAACCGGGAACACCCTAAACTCAAATTGTCTTAAACCCAGGTACTTCCTAAAACCTGCAGGATACACCCTAATCCTGGATCCGCCCTGGTCCTTGAGCAGGGTCACCTTTCCCAAAGACACATGCAAGGTCACAGTGGATTTCCAAGGCAAGTCCATTTAACATGGGGTATGCTGGCAAGGAAATTTTGATGCATCATTCCTACTTGGCAATGGCCCTCAGCAAGCAGTGAACAAATAATTGAGTCAACTATTTAGGGCATCAATTGTGATTGGTGTTATGGAGAAAAAGAAAGCAGAGAATGAAGACAGTGTCTGTTAGTAGCAAGTAGAATAATTTTCTTTACAATGTTGCCACTCATAGGTAGTGTCTATTAATACTGTGGCTTACAAATCACCATAATTGTTCTTTTTTAAATTCATTTTTTGTTGTTAATCAATACATTGACATAGTTTGAAAGGTCAAAAAGTTTTAGAAATTCACAAATAATTGCAGTCTACTAATTGTGTGTTTTCCTCTTACCAAGTAACTTTTTAACCTCTTTCATCATATAACATGTATATAATGCTGTGCTGTGATGTATACATTTTAGATACCATCTGTGGACCCCTTTGTAAGAGAATGAAGACCTTAGCTTTTATAATCCCTACTCCTTTTCCCTCCTCATCCTTCTCCGACAAAGGATGTATCATGACCTTTGACAAAATCTATACACAATGTTTTTGTTATTATTATGACCATGTAACTTCTATTCAGATATGGTACTCTAAGGGTGCATTTCCTTTCTTTTACAACTGTTTGGTTTTCTTGGAGTTAAAGGTGGCTTCATTATCTTATTTGCTTAGTTGTAAAATATATTTGACTAACTGGACACATAACTCTGTAGTTCTGTTAAAAATATCTTACTATAAACCAGGCATGGTGATGTATGTCTGTAATTCCAGTGGCTAGGGAGCCTGAAGAAGGAGGATCATGAGTTCAAAGCCAGCCTCAGCAATTTAGGGAGACCCTGTCTCAAAATAAAAAATGAAATGGCTGGGGATGTGGCTCCTGGTTATGCACCCCTGGGTTCAATCCCTGCTACCAAAAAAGAAAAAAAAATTCACTACATTTTTCTATGTGATCAAATGTATAAAACATCTATTTTTTTTTGGTGTGTGTGTATGTGTGTGTGCGCGTATGTGTGTGTGTGTGTGTGTGCGCGTATATGTGTGTGTGTGTGTGTATGTTTCTTTTCCTGCTGAAACCTCCCCAGGTGTATTTACCCTCTTGTTACACAATGTTCTCTTCACTCTGTAAGTCTGGGCTACGGCATGGGTCTAGGGACTTTGTCCTGTGTTGTATCACTTGTTCCCTTGATCTCAGGTGTCCTGTTCTTGGTTCATTCTCCCACATTCAAAGAGAAAATCTTCCAGTAGATTATGAAATATATATGGATTCATTTTCTATTGTTTCTGTTATAAATTATTCAGTTTCTGTTGCTTAAAACAACACAACCTTATTATCTGGCAGTTCTATAGATACGCAGTCTGACTCAGATCACATCAGGCTAAAATCAAGGTTGCCTTTCTTTCTCCAGGGGAGAATACCTTTCCTGTCTGCTCCAGTTTCTAGGGACTGGTCATTGTTTGCCAGGTACCTCCTCCTCCCTCTGCAAAGCCCTCAGTGATGGGTGCAGCTCTCACCCAGCATCCTCACTCTGATCTTCTCTTCAGACTCCCACTTCCACTTTTAAGGATCCTTGTTACTACATTGGTTCCACCTGAATAACCAAGAACAATCTCCCTATTGAAAGTTCAGTTTGATAGTAGACTTCACTCCATCTGCAACCTTAGTTTCCCTTTGTCATTTATACTAATGCATTCACAAATTCAAGGGATTACGACATGGATAATCTGTGGGAGGCATATTATTCTTCAAACTATGGGACACTTGGAAAATCTAAAAGTTTTCCTATTCTGTAAACATTGAATTAATAGATTGGCTGGATATGGAATTCTGTGTTAAAAATAATTCCATTCACAAAGTATAACTTCATTTTCTTGTAGCCAGCAACTACTCTTCAACTCAGATGCCCTTCTGAATCTCAAGAAGTTTTAAGAAACTCGTTACCACTGATATTGCAAATTTGACAATCACAATCACGTACCTTGTTTGAATATTTTCTCTAAATTTGGGGGCACTTGGGCAAGATCTTTCTACAATAGAGACCATCTATTTCAGTACTGAGTGTTTTATTCTCCAATTTTTCACAATTATTGATTTCTTCCTCATATTTCTCTTTTCTCTGGAACTCTTAGGGTTTAGATGTTGGACTCCTTGAATATCACACATATTAGAGATAGACATACTTCGCTCTCTTTCTTTCTGTCTCTCTCTGTCTCTGTCTCTGTCTCTGCCTCTCTTTCTCTCTCTCTCTCTCTCTCTCTCACACACACACACACACACACACACACACACACACGGGAGAAATTATATATATATATAAATGTGTATGTACAGGACCAAATGCCACACACAAACAACAAACATACATAGACATGCTCAATATTATTTGTTATTTTTTGTTCACTCTTATTTACTGGAAGATTTTCTGAATTTATCCTTCAATATTCTCACTGAATTTTTAAAAATAAATCAGCTATGAAATTTTAATATCTAAGAAGTGAATTCTGTCTCAATCCCTGATCATCCTGCTTTTCCCCTTGATTAATGGATATAATATTTTTAAAAGAAGGTTTTATTTGAAATTTTCTTCTGCTTCCTTTATTGTCTCCCCTTTTACCAATTTATTTCTTATTGTTATTTTCTTTTTTATTATTTATTAATATTCAGATATTCATTTTTTATAGTTTAGATATGATGTGTACCCTGAAAACTTATGTGTGAAACAATGTTAAAATTTTCAGAGGTGAAATAATTAGATAATGAGAGCTTTAACTGTATGAATGTAGGGTGTGGCTGGAAAAACTAGGTCACTTGCAGGGAGTGGGGTTCCTTTAGGTTTATATTTTGTCCCTTGAGAGAAGAGCTCTCTCTGCTTTCTGGTTGACATGCCGTGAGCTGCTTATCTCTACCATGCCCATCACCATGATGTTCTGCCTCCCTTTGGACTGAGAGCAGTGGGGATGGCTGTCTATGGACTGAAACCTCTGAAAGTGTGAGCCCTAAATAAACTTTCTCTCCAATATGTTCTTGTCAGGTCTTTTGTTCCCAATGATGAAAAACTGATTAAAACATCATCCTGTTAAGAATAAGACACAAAAAGTGAAAATTTGGATGCAAGTTTATGATCTGTTGACAATTGTGTTAGACCACAAGTTGGAAAATAACATTTGGTGATATTTGATTATAAATAGCTTTATGATGTAAAGGTAAAAATTCTAAGCTGATTCCAAGCTGCAAGAGCTTGAGTTAAAGTGTAAGAGACTAGGGCATTGTAAAGCTTCTAGATTACAAGGCCTGGGCTAAAAAGTAAAAGACAATTGTTACAATTATAAAAGTCTATTGTTACAATTCCTCTGCATTCCCCGGAATTTGTAATCCCTGTAAAGTTGTTAGGACAATGCGGGAACTGCCTAGTAAATGTCTCCATTGATTCCCTGGTTGTTTAATAGCTAAGAGCTCTAGGTAGCAAGGCACGTAAGCATCTAGGCCCCAGAACCAATCAGTTTAAATGTGTACCCCACTTAGAAATGACCAATCACCCCTGCCCAAATTGTTCCCGCCAATGTATGTACTAATCATGTTTCAGAATTATTGTTCAATTTTCCCGCGCCTCATGATGATTTGTTCTGATGTATGCAAAGCCCACCGCCCTCTCCAAAAAGTGTACTTAAGCTCCACCTGACCTCCGTTCTGGGCTCTGAGCCACTCTCCCTTCTTGAGTGGGCACAGAGTCCCAGCGCGCTGGAACGGATCCCTAATAAATTTCCCCCCTGCGATTGCATGAAGTGAGTCTCTTGTGTGGTCTCTCCCCTCCGACGCTTCGCTGCACCCCAACAATGACTGATAAATCCATAGTCACTAACACTCTTTGGAGCACAGGATTTACAACCACCAGAAGTCGCTTTTCTCTTAACTCTTGTCTCTTACTCCATTTCATCACTATATTGTAGACTCTCTTGACATTACATTATTCAAAGTACCTATCACAAACATTTTAGAAAATAATTTCTGTACCTTTGAGACAAAAAAATATGAAAGAACAGTTCAAGAGCTACTAATTTTATGGATTCTCTTGTACTCTATTTTGATATCACTTTTATTCTACTTCATGACTTAGCCAACATCTGCTTTTAGACATTTAGAAGGAGAAATTGCCTAAAGAATAAAGAAATCAATAAGCACAATATGCCTTTTACCTTCTCTGTTTTGACATTTGCAACCAAAGTATTCTACTTTTTATTTCTCTAATTAAACAAAAAATATTAATATCTCAAAGCTTATGAAATTTTTCTTTTATAAAAAGAAAATTTTTTTTTTCATATTTGATTGCCTTATTTTAGTAGTCACACTCAGGTATTCATTGTGGTCATTAGCAAGTAATTATAGTTAAGATTGTAAAAATATTCATACTTAACTATATATTCTATTAAACAAGACAGAAAAAGAGACAACTCCTCTGATTTCTCTTGGTCCATTTGTAACTATTACTGAAGCCCTATTCAAACCTAAAACAATGATAAATTTTGAGAACCTCAAAACAAATAGAAGTCCTAGCCTTCTTACATTGAGATTGTCTCATAAGCAGGTTATTATAACTCTTTTACAATATTTTATGAAGCTTACATAAACATGGAAATTGGAAGAAAGCTTACTGTATGAAAGTAGACTATGTAGGTTTTATTAAGAAGGTTTTCTTTAAAGGCTACAAAGAATGTATTTTGGAGAGAGGGAAGAAAGATCATTCTAGTTTGTTTTAGCATCAGAAAAAAGAGAACAAAGGAAAGAATGTTTATCTAGTGTGGAAATAAAACAGGAAAGAGAATAATCAGGTAGTTTATTAAATGTTTCTGTTGGGAGAAGTGGATCTTAAAGTTTCATAGGTTATACAACTTCAGTGTGAATGAATCATCATTTCCTCTCTGAACGGCAATAGAAACCATTATGTATACTCTTTTTAATGAAAATAACTTTATGGGCAAGATATTTTTTAAAAGTTAAACTGGTGATTAGTATTCCAGAAAAAAATTACAGAGAGAGAGAGAGAAAGAGAGAGAGAGAAGGCTGGAGATAGGGAAACCACATAGAAAGATAAATTATTAAAGAAGTTTCATATTCATAAAATTCTGACTATCAAGTGATATGGTATGTAAAGAGAACATAATGTATCAAGGTGTTGTTTCCAAGGAAATATCAATACTCAATCAGTGACTAAGTAGGAAAAAATAAAGGATAGAGAATTTAAGATAAAAATTTCAAGCCTACAGAATTAACTTTAAATAATGGTAAGGAATATTTTCAGTATTTGATAGTATTCCAATATCAAAAATGTTAGGTAGTATTTAGCTAATATTGAAAATATTTTTAGTACAGTCACTGAATGTTTCTTGCTTACATTTTTAAAAATTTTATTTTCAATTTAAAATGTTACCACTCTATTTTCTTCATTTTTATGAAGCTTCTGGTTCGTCTCAGAAAAGCATCATATTCTGTGTTAACAACTCTTTAACTACTTAATGCTTTATATGTGTAACCAGATTTGAAAATCAGGATTGGGTCCTGTTCACCTGTTGTTGAAGACTGAACACCCAAGAAATGCCAAAACAAGAGCAAAATGTTTTATTTAATGAATAGAACAGAGAGAGAGAAAGAAAGAGACTTCTCTAGAGAGGAGGGAGTCCAGAGCTGGTGTCCCAGGGAGTGGAGATGTTTTTACCCCTTTTATAAATTTTAGGTTTTCTTTCTTCTCTTGTCCCCTCCTCCAATTCTGCCTACTTAACCAAAAAGGCAGGAAGAGAGCCATCCAGGGGGTGCCTCTCACTATTTTCCAAATCTGCCAAGGAAGACAGGAAGGGAGCCGCCCAGGGTTTACTTTTTAACAACTCCTTGTTGGGAGAAACAATTTCCTGGAGTCAGGTGATCTTGACAATAGCCAGAGGAAAGGGAAGTGCTCAGGAGGTATTAGCATTTTATTTCCTTTTGAATCAGCACCATCTTCCTGATCACTTATACACACTGACTGTCCTTTTGCCCCATTTCTTGTGCTTCTGAATATAATGCCTACATAATTTTTGTTCTGTTACAGGCGTTTAAATTTTATCATGTTGCTGTGATGTTAATAATATAGCATACTCTCATGTGAGATATCCTCAAATCAAGAAATGTATACCTAATTACATATGTGTTTTAAAATTAATAATTAAAAATTTATCTTTTATATTATTTTCAATATGGGTTCCTTACAGACAAATGGAGAACTTAAGCCCCATACCTTAGTTCCTATATCCCAATGAAAGAACATTTAGTCAGACATGAAAAGTCATGCAAGAGAATTTCATTACAAGTGAAAGTAAGGCAGAAGCAAGGAGCACTGTCAAATGAGAAGGAGAGTGGTTTATCTATAAGCAGAAAATGACAATGGAAAAGTAATGCTATATCAGAATTTATTGCTGTATGATGTTTCCCAGGAGAACTGGAGTCCACCTTTATCAGTCTTTACCAATCAGATGGTTCACTTCTCATTTAACTTGAGGAGGGAGTTTTTTGACCCTAGTTGGTCTTTTCTGAACTGTCATGGTATTCCTCCTATTCAGAGGGGGTTCATTGGGTCAATTCTGTGTTAATGAGGTGCTGGAGTCAGTGACAAGGTAAATTCATCTTAGTGTACCTGCACTACTAAAGAAATTTCCTTTCTAATAATATTGAGAAACTTGCTGAAAGGTTGATCCTTATCTGTGATGACAATCTAATAGCAAGGACACTGTTTTGAGAAGAAGGAAACCGAAGTGTTATTGCTTTGCTAGCAAAGAAGAAACACAGATCTCCTGTCTCTGAGGCTGTGATTCTGACCCTGAGGAGGAACAGAAGCTTTTTAAAACAGGTGATCCAAAAGGAATCCTGTTTCTTGAGATTAAGAAGGAGAGATTAGGGAAAAGAGAAAGAACATGTGCATTTTAGAGCAGTGATGGCTATGGTTAAAACATGAATTGGACCATGATTACACATCCCCATTGTCAATTTCTACATTTCATTCCTATGTAAAAATGGGTAATGGCATCACCAAGCTGCTTTGTGCCAAGAGAGGGCAAATAGGGTGAAGTGACCCATCCCAAAGTCCTTGTTCTCTTAACAGATGGGGCATGGACAGTTAAGGTGTTCAGCATCAAGGCAGTTCAGAGGTCCCTGGTGGCAGTTGGCAGTTGACTAAACAAGGAATATAGAGGATTCTGCTAGGACAACAATAAATAAGACAATAAAACATTACTTTTTTGTAAACAATTAGCACAAAAGCAATCTGTATTTTAGCCAGTCTTTGAAAACCATGAAGACAGTAACTCCTTAAAACTCAGGGTGGACCCAACATACCATTGATTTGTGGGTGGAAGCTATTTAAGGCTTTAGAAATAAAGCAGAGTTCTTAGAAACATACAAAACATTTAATTTTTATTAATGGCACTTATGTCACCTGATTTTTCTGTGCCACATTGCTTCTTTTAGACCAATCTAAGGGATAAATATTGGGGCTAGATAGTCATATCAGTGAAAAACAGATCTAGTTTATCTATGTAACAGATAATGAAGATTTGTACACCTATAAAATCCGTCTCAAATTCACTCAGGGCAAGCTTGTGACTCTAGAATTCTTTATGATAGTTATTATTAGGCACTTCCACTACAGGAACCCTTCCTTTATAGCCTTTATCTTTGCTTACTTTTGGTAGTACTGATACAAGTATATATACTTTAAAGAACCAGTGTCTTTCCTTTAAAATGTCCATGTATGATTGCTTTGGCTCTATTCTCCTGCCAGGTGTTTAAGACCAAGTTGGTCAAATTAATCTTGTTCTTATCAATGCTTAGAGTCAGCTGAGATTCCTCAGGGATCACTCTTGGGAACAGGTGAAAAGGCTCTTAGTTCTTCTAGCCTTCCTCTAAAAATTGTAACATCTGCCAGGATGGGTCAGGGATTGCTGACCATACGTGGCTTCCTTTGGAAACATCAGGTACAGTTCCCTCTCCAATAACCCTCCTCTTTGCATAATGTGCATTGATTGGCTTTCTGTGCAAAGGTCCTCTTGATCCCCCTGATTGGGAGGTCAGGTGACTCACCACAGAAGGGTCCTGGCTAACCTTGGAGGACAAGGGTTGAAATATTGACTGCTTTTTTTCTTAGCATTTTTACTTTCTTGACTTTAAAACCATTGTTTTTTTGTTTTTTGTATTTTGTTTTTTTTTTTTGGTTTTAAATATCCAAGAGGCCAGTTTCACCAGCTTTAAAGTGGGAGTGACAGGTTATAACTTTAATAATTTTCTAGCTACCCCTTTCATTTAATTGGGATTTGGTACTAGATGTCAACATTATATCCTATCTGTCCTGTAGATAAGGAATTAAATTAACTCAGGTCATTCCATTAGAAGTAGAACTTCTGCAAAAAACTAACAGGCAACAGTTATAAAGTTTTACAAGGAAAACACAAAATTAATGCTAACATATTTTTGCTATCTATTTGACCTCTACAAAGACCTGTGTATTTATCAACTCAAGTACATACAAGTTTTACTTTCTTTTAAAAGTCTTTTACAGGCCAATTTTTTTTTTTTTTTTTTTTTACAATTTGCCTAAATCTTTACCTAAGTTTTGTATTATGTCTCCTGTTTTTTTTTTTTAGATCATAGTAATCTTTATAACAACAAAAATTATAATTATGTTTGGTTGTAAGGTGTCCTGCAGAAGCTCATGTGTGAGACAATGCAAGAAGATTCAGAGGAGAAATGATCAGGTTGTGAGAGTCTTAACCTAATCAGTGATTAACTGAGTGAGAACTGAAGGCAGGTGGGGTGAGGCTGGAGGAAATGGTTAATTGGGGGCATGACTGTGGAGTTTATATTTGCATCTGGAGAGCAAAGTCTTTCTCTCTTTGCTTCCTGATCACCGTGATGTGAGCTGTATTCCTCTGTCACCCACATTCTGCCATGATGTTAAGACTCACCTTGAGCTCCTGGAAATGGAACCAGCAGCCTTCTATGGACTAGGAGCTCTGAAACTGTGAGCCCTCAAATAAACCTTTCCTCCTCTATAGTTGTTCTCATCAGATTCTTTAGTCATAGCAGCAAAAAAGCTGACTAAACAAATTATCTTTTGAACACAACTTTAATTCTAGCCTACTTTGGAGCCACCCTAGCATGAAAAAGGAAGAGAGGCTGAACCATAATCCAAGTGAGGCTGGTGTCTTGACAAAACTTAAAATGTTTTATTTCTGAAGCTTATCTTTGCAATTTTTCAGAAGTATTCTACAGAGTTTTCATGTATTATTTCCTGAGTCTGAATATCAGTTAACACAAAATAACATTACATTTGAAACATAATGAAACAGGCTAAGATAGCTCTTGCTTTTTGTGGAAAGTGACAAAATATTTTTATATTCCACATTGTCAACTTTGAACAATCAGGCTCTCCTTATTGACTTCCAAAAAACATTTAAATTCCCATTGAGTGTAAACAGGAACACAATTGTATATATAACTTATTGACAATAGGTTACCTTTATCCAGTTACAAAAAATGAAATTATATAAATAAATACCAACCAATGTTTTTTATTTCTATAAAAATCTGAAAGAGACTATTGCTACAGATAATTTTATTTTGGAGAATAACAACTTAGTGAAATGCTCTCCTCAAGTTTTACATTTTAAAAGGATTGTATACTTGAAATCATGAATACATCTAATATAGAAAGAAACCAATAATCATTAGTGTCACCATTATATAGATGTCCTTAAATGGGCTAAATTTAATTTTTAAAGTAATATTCAAAATCCATAGTGTACCATAACAATAATCACAGGTCTGTGTGGGTTAAAAATACTAGCAAATATCAAAGAATAGTTTTATATGTCTTTTTTTTTTGTTAAAGAGAGAGTGTGAAAGAGAGAGAGAGAGAGAATTTTTTTTTAATACTTATTTTTTAGTTTTCAGTGGACACAATAGTGGTGCTGAGGATAGAACCTGGGCCGTACGAATGCCAGGCGATCGCGCTACCGCTTGAGCCACATCCCCAGCCCAGTTTTATATGTCTTATACATTAAGGAAACAGTGTTAATGATCAGAAATAGACTTATTCATTTTTTTTAAAGAGAGAGTGAGAGAGAGAATTTTTAATATTTATTTTTTAATTTTCGGCGGACACAACATCTTTGTGTGTATGTGGTGCTGAGGATCGAACCCGGGCCGCACGCATGCCAGGCAAGTGCTCTACTGCTTGAGCCACATCCCCAGCCCAGAAATAGACTTATTCAAAGAAAACAAATATAAGGCAGGTATTAAAATGACAGTATTGCCTTCTATGTCAAGTACAATATATAACAGAGAAAACTTATTAGTTGCCTTGCTTGTCAAACCACATAAGCTTTCATTTACAAACTTTTATATAAAATGTAGAGAAGGCTAAGATAAATATTGTTCTCAAAACAATGAGTATTTATTTTGGATGTCACATATATTTTGGGTATCAACTATATTGTTATAACCTAAAATAACTTGTTTATTTAATCAGTTATGATGTAATCATTTAAAAGACTTTAAAACTGATACAAACCCTAACTTAGTTTCCCTAAGTGATAAAACCTAACAGATATAAGAAAATTATCTTGATAGAGAAGAACAGATCAATGTTTCAGACTTTGCTTCATATCAGTACATTACAATCTGAATAACTATATGCTAAATATAGCCAATTTAATAGCATACACAATGTTTTTAGGATTTATCTTTCATAGACCTTCTGCAACTTACTTAGATGTTCTACAACTTGTTTACATTCTTATTTTTGTTCTCTCTTTCATCTTGTACTTTTGCACAAGAATATTTCTTTACCATACAAAATACTTTTTTATCCAGAAACATTTCTTTTACCTTCCAATTTTCCATACTAAAATACTTTTCCATGCCTACAACTTTCTTATATCTCTTTTCTAGTTTCAGACCCTTTCTTAAATTCATGTTCTGAAACAATCCTCATGAGTGTTATTTGTGCATTTAATTTACACAAAATTTCATCTTACTTAGGGGATCAGACAATCTGGCATACATAAAAAAAATGTGCCTTAACCTTTTTATTCCTCCCAGGTTACACTCAAGGGGTTGAAGCACAGGATATATTTTAGCCTGACCCATCTCCCTTATCATTATCACAATGCCATCAACATTAAATGAGTTCCCTGTTGTCAATTATACCCTGAGATTCCTTTTGAGCATTTTTCTTACACTAGGCATATTGATATACAATGAAGGCAGAACTTTCCATCCTTTTCTTTAGGCTTCCTTAAAGATCCTTTTGCAGAGGCTGCCAACAAAACACAGGTTGGCTTTAGTTTCTATTTGTTTGTTTGTTTTTTCTGGATGCAGTTGTGTATCCTGCCACTCTCTCCATGAATTTAGTTTGATGGAATCCTTTCATAGCAAGAATTGCTATGTCCCAGTGATGGATATCTCCTGATCAAATGGGAAACCATTCCTGTCCTAGGTCAAAAACTAACAGTGCTGAAACCCACATCCTTTGTGACCATCAGCCTCCACCTACCATGAGCAAAAGAATGTAGACGATAGAGCAGAGGCCAGATCCACTTTGCTCATTTTTCTACAGCCCAGGAAGCTTTCCTGTGATTTTTTTTCTTTTTTTCCCCCTAGCCCATAGCAAAATAATCAGCAGCTGCCTGGGATCAGACAGAGAAACAGTGCTGGGACTGCCAGCACTAGGTTGAAGGAATTTAAATCCTTTAAATCCTGCAAAGATAGACCAGATATTCCCATGAAGAGAAACTAGATGTATGGAATCAAGTGTCTTAGCATGCACACTGGGGGACTTGCCAGATGGCCAAGGTTGTTGTGATTTACTGTCTTCAGTTCCTTCCTTCCTCCCTTCCTTCCTTCCTTCCTTCCTTCCTTCCTTCCTTCCTTCCTTCCTTCCTTCCTTCCTTCCTTCCTTCCTTCCTTCCTTCCTTCCTTCCTTCTTTCCTTCCTCCCTTCCTTCCCTAAGTGGATGAAGAAGGAGCAACCTGTACCATTCAGTGAAAGAAACATAGTTACTAAAGCAAAAAGGAGTTTGGGGGGTTATTGGGACAGTCCCTCAGTTCTTCTCTTTACTCCCAGGAATAGCTCCTTTGGTTTGACCCTAAGCAGACTCACCTGTCTACCTGTCTCCTAACTCTCCAGCAGTTGGCTCTCACTCAACAGGCTCACCAGCCACCTTGAAGCCTCAACATGGAAATGGGATTTCTTGAAGGGCTAGGCCTTTCCAAGAAGGATGGAGTGGGGACTGCTCTGAGGTCCTATCTGGGTTGCCAGTTTGTTACTGAATGCTAACTCAGTCATTGTCCCCGATGCCAATCCAACAACGAGGACATGATTTTGAGAAAAAAGAAACAGAAGATTTATTTCTTTGCTAGCAAAGAGAAACACAGGTTATCCTGTCCCAGAGGCTGTGATTCTGTCCACAAGGGGGAGCAGAGGGTTTTTAAAGAGGTGATTCAGGAAGAATTCTGTTTCCTGAGATTTGGGAGGAGAGGTTAGGGAGGTGAGAATAGGGATGAAAAGACTAGGAAGGAGAGAAAAGCATGTCTGTTTTAGAGCAGTGAGGGTTATATTTAAAACATGAAGTGACCACTGTTACACTATGGCCATAAATTTTAACTTTACAATGATCCCAGTTGACCCCATTAGGAGTTAGCCCTATTGGTCTTTTCTTTCTTTCTTTCTTTTTTTTTTTTTTTTGGTACTAAGGAATGAACCCAGGGATGTTTTACCATGTGCTATATCACAATCCCTTTTTATTACTTTTTGTAAAAAATTTAAAACAGGGCCTTGCTAAGTTAATTAGGGTCTCTTTAAGTTGCTTAGGCTATCCTGGAATTTGTGATCCCCCTACCTTAGCCTCCAGAGTCTCTGAGATTATAGGTATTTGCCATCATACAGGACTTTTCACATTTCTTAATTGGCTCCCTTTGTTTCCACATGTTTATCCTCTAGATTATTCTGCCTATTGTTTTTCTACAAATTACTTGATTATTCGTTAGTCTTAAAGGCAATTAAAGAAACCCCATGACCTCATATTAATGGTTTTCATTCCATAGCTCATTACTAACTACTACATAACAGGTTAAATTGCTAGATAATATTAATTTTTGAGCATTAGGCCCCAATTTCATTATACCATAAATATGTATGAAATGAGCTAATAAAGGCACTACATGTTGTGAGGATTACAGATCAGTGATGACCTTCACCTCCACAATCATTCACAGCAAGGATGAACATTGCCAGATACCTCCTAATTCACTGGGCTCAAGGACACAAGCAGATGAAAGGCATTTTTGTGGCAACTCAAATGTTATAACTGATAGGAAGGAAAAATACATACTCAAGATGAAAAATAACTATTGGCAACTGCCTGAGGTCACTATTTCACTCCATGGCCTATATTAAATCTCAGATTTCTCTTTAAAACCAAGATTTAGGACTGGGGTGTAGTCCACTGGTATAGCACTTGTCTAGCATGTGCCAGGTCCTTGATTTAATTCCTCGTATCAAAAGAAAACAAAACAAAAGCTATGCATTCACACATAAACACACAAGTTTTAACAAAAATTGTTTCCATAAATCTACCATATCTTAATTCATCAAAACTGTCAGGATAAGATTGTGTAAGGAAAGAAATTGAATAAGGAAATGGAGTAAAATTTGCCATAGACCACTTTGATATATTTGGATTTGCTTTGTGTTTACTCAACTGACCAGGTAACAAGAAATGCTCATTGTCTCAAAAATTCACCCTGAAAATAAGATAGCATTTTCTATTCTAATTTACTGAAGGACAATAGGATATTTATCTAATTCATATTCCACCTGACACACACTAAACTCAGTTGGCTCTGGAAAACTATTTGTGATCCCTGCTGATTCTTCACTGCTCCCTCTCATGCTTCTTTTTATCTTTTGAGAAGTACAATTTTCATAAGTTACTTCTAAAGGAACAAAGAGCACTGTTATTGCCATATACAGTGTGCTCTTTCCATCAGACAATTTTGATTGCTTTGGTAACCTGGCAATTTACATTCACTCCCTCCAGGTAGCATTCAGACTCTACAAAGACATCTCCCACAGCAGGCTTACAGCTTATTCATTCTTCTGAGGCTTGTGCTGAGACAACTTCAGACAACAAGGCTTCCATCCAATCACAACTCCAGGACCCTGTAACACCCTGCTGTGATTTTTATATCCTTCTTGTATTCATTATAAAAGGACTTGATGATTGGCTTTGCTAAATTTCCATGGTAATAAAGAGCAGAAATGTTTAGAGGACTTGGCCTATAAGTCTCTACAAGTATTGACCAATTAAAAACAACTCTTAAAAAACAACTTCCAAACCAAAGCTTTCCTCCACCTTCTCAAATCTGTTTCACCAAAGAATGCCAATCTGTCAAGTTCTGTTAAAGTTGCAGTTTTTTCTGATGAGTGCTTACTTTCTCTGACTTGGCTCATTTTTAAGAAGAAGCACAGTAGTAACTTGAACCAAGGCTTCCCAATGCTAAAGCAAATGATGAACAGGCACATAGTGAGAAGAAAGCCTATGGACTCAGATAGATGCTTGGGATGCCCAGGAAGCCTGGCGTCTCGTGGTACAGATTCTGTCCTTTTTTATTTGTCAAGTTGGCTTCTGGTGCGAGATCTATTGGTTCAAATCCCTCTTAATGGAAGCAAAAGCTTTGTAAGCTACTTTAACCTTCTCTGAGACTCAGTTTTCACATCTATAAAATGGAAATAATTTTATGTCTACCTCACAGGATTGTTAGAAGGTTGAATGATTTATTTTATGTAATGTATTTAGCATTGGGACTGGTACATAGTTGGTTCCCTTTAATGTTAATCATTAAGGATTTTCAATCATTCAACAAATATCTGTTGTGATGCTGCCATGTTCTGGCCCTTCTTGGGTATTCAAGCTGAACTATTCTGGCACTCCAAGACAATGCAATTATATAGATGAAACAGCATCATAATGATGAAATGAATGTCAAAATGGCTACAGAGTGGTCGAAAAAGCAAAAATTCTTTCCTGAGCCTTCTGATGGGGTAGATTGCCACATGAACATCATGCTGGGAACTGATTCCATCAGAGGGAACAGTTTTCTGGAATCAAACAACTTGCAAGTTTGGGGAAAAAAATAATAATCAGCTTCCTGACCTGGAAATTCCAATGAATTTATCAAATTCATGGCCATTCTGATTTACATCAGTTTCCAAAGCCAGACTTGCCTTAGTTCTCTTATCTTCTCCAACCAATGCTCTAAGCTGCACAGACCCACTTCTGTTTCATGAAAGCCCAGATCTACATTTCTTCAGTTAAGCACTCTTTTACTCTCAAGTGGAATCAGTGTTTTCTGATATGCCAATCTGTTTTTTTTCTCTCAAAAACCATTTTAACTTTTATTTTAATTATATTTATGATTTTCTTGATCACCATGGTCAAATCATTTAAATTGGCAGGATCTATAGTAATGTTACAGAGTAAGATCTACCCATTTTTGCATTTTTGCCTGAAGAATTTCAAGCAAGTTGCCCATTGTTGCAGGCAAGAGTTTATTAGAAGGGAAAGGAAAGGGGAAAAGTGGACACTCTAAAGGGAGTGACTGGGCCACCAGGTCCACCTTTCAACTTTTTGACTGACAGTAGGAATTGCATCAGACTTTCAAGTTTTCATGTGGTTTTACTCCATGGAGGGGAGATGTTAGTATTGTAATTGTTATATGGACCAGGTCTTTTGTGAAGCTAAGGCAGTTGCAGAGGCCCCTTCTTCACCCTAATTTTTGAAATCACATCAGAAAAATTTCAGGCATGTTGCAGAGTCACAGGATGAGTTTATTAGAAGGGATAGGAAAAGAGCAAAAGGGGTCATTCTTAGGGGAGGGAGGGGCCCTCTCAGGAAGAAGGATGGTGCAACCCTCCTGTCCTGTTTTACTGGGGACCCATGGAAGTTTCTAGAGAATCCCATTCAGTTCCACTTCTTGATTTTTGTCTGACAGCTGGATTGATATCAGACTTTCAACTCCCCTGCTGTGCATAACAACTCTAGGTCACTTTGGCCCATGCTGACCTGTTTTAATTAGATCCTGTTCATACATATTTTATGGTTAGCAGTAATTATTCTTATCTCCTTGAGTTCTGGGATCTGGTCTGTGTGAAGGTTACAAAACCCCCTTGCTTTGGAGTAACCTGTGTTCTTTTTATTGGCATTTCAGCTGCAGATAACAGGTTGTTTGCTGAGGAATACAGCATATTCTTTTGACTTAAGTCAGGCATAGCCAGAGTGGTCTCAGGTAATTTGCTTTTTAAAAGAAAGCCTGTGGGGAGCAGCACCATAGGCCCAGTCTATAGAATTATACCTTAACCTCATGTTTCCACCACTTATATGTTTCTGCTACCTATGAGTAGCAAGCCCTGGAAGCCAGATTTACTCTCTGTGATCTTGCTCTTCTGATGAGGTACCTGTACCAGATGTTGATATCTGATATCAAAGTGGACCAGTCAGTATATGATTTGGGAGAATTTGGAACTGATATTCAGAAATGCAAATTAGCCTCTGAAAATTGCCTGAATCTAGGACAAGCAAATTCAGGAATTACAAGAATCATGGTCAACTATTTCCAAAATGAATTATAAAAATTTGATGTGCTAGGAGAAGAAAAGACTGAGAGTAAAACTGTCATGTTAGTTACTGTTCTGTTATTGTAGCAAATACCTGAAACACATCAACATATAAAGAGAAGAGATTGATTTTGGCTCACAGTTTTGAACATTTAAGTCTATGACTGATTGACCCTGTTGATTTGGGGTCTATGGCAAGGTAGAGCTGCCTGGCGGTAAGCTCATGGTGGAACCAACTGCTCACCTCACAGCAATGATAATGGAAATAAGATGATATCTGACATAAGATTTAACTGGATGTACTGTGCACTCTCATCTCTTGTGTCTTTACATGAGAGAATTTTGCAAGACTTAGTAGTAAGTATAACGACGTTTAATAGAAAGGGGAGGAGAAAGTTGGGGGGTAACCACAAGAGAGAGAATGGGTTCTCTCAGAGAGAAGATTGAGAACTTACTTCTTTGTGAGTTCAGTTTAATTGAGGTGGGAGGAAAAGTTTCTGGAGAATCCTGCTACCTCTTAATTTTTGACGGATGGGAGAACTGTATCATCATATTTTTAAGTCCCTATTACACATGTTTCTACCTAAAGGCAACTCTTGGTCATTTTGTTTATTGTAATTGTCACAAAGATCCTCTTTTATATGGTCCAGGCTGAAGCAGGGTAACTTGTGTTTTTTCAATCAATAGAGTTGTTTTTGGACCTACATTGTTCAACCCTAAGAAGGAAGAACAATCCTGAAAATAGCGAACCTGTTAGTCAAGGATTGTAACCTACTATTCTCTTTTTAAACCACAGCTGGGTCAGAATGGCCTTGTGTGCTTCAAAGAGTCATGCTGAGAGTTAGCAAATAGTCACAGTCTATAGAATTGACCATTTAATGCCATGTCCCCACTGCTCATGTCTACCTGCCACTTAACAGCAGGACATGAAGAACAGAGCAGAAAAAGAAGGAGCTTGGGTCTCCATATCCCCTTCTTGGGCATGCCTGCAGTGAACAGAAGACCTCACACTAGCCTCTTCCTTTAGAAGTTACACCACCTCCCAATAACACCACAGACTGGGAACCAATCTGAACGCATGATCCTTTAGAGGATACTGAAACCACAGCAGCTGCCTTGCTTTCTGGAAGTTTTCTAATTTCTGATATTATTTGTTTGCTAAAGAAACTGCATTTTCTTCCTGTAGGTCACATTTAAAAAAAAAACAACTCAGCAGAATAAAATAGACATTATTATTGCTGTATGTATATAGGTAACTTTATGACCAATGTGATTCTGCAACCTGTACAATCAGAAAAATGAGAAATTATACCCCATTTGATTCAAATGTATGAATTGTCAAGATCATTGTACTGTTATGTGTAGCTAATAAAAAAAAGAAAAAAAAAAACCCCAACTCTTTTAACAAAATTTTTCCCTTTTTGTTAACATTGTTTTATTTCTTTCATTCAAACCAAATCACGTTTACTAAGACACCTGACTGAAGTGAGGGAGTGAATTAAGGTTTACACACACACACACACACAAAAAAAAACCCACAGCAGATCTGATGAAGAATTTGTTATTAGTCAAAGAGATAAGAGAAACTCTAGAAAGAGAAGTCTGAAAGTTGGATCAAACTTGAGCAAAGGCAGTACATGCCCCGGGCCCAAACAAAATTGTGTTGAATGTGTTTTTGCCTCCTCAGCAGAATTATATTTTTACCCACTCCCTTCTGGAAATCAGAATTTGAGATGGTTTGAAGAAAGGCATTTAAGAAAGAAGCTTCTTATAACAATAATAATAATTGCCAAAAGTCATCGATAACTATAATTTGTAAATATTATCTAAAAGTAAATGAATAGAAGCCTCTGACTCAATGTTCTGTGCCCCAGCAATGCCTGACTAGTGTTCTAATGCATTCTTTGCATGTGATACAGTAATGGATACATATTAATTACTTAAAATCTATGCTTTACATAATTAACACATACTAGGTTTCTGGGAAATGTTTGAGGCAATACTTTACACTAATGATATACACTAATTAACTAAAGTAAAATATGTAAATTATCTTCTAGTTATTTAGCAGTTATTAGTTAATGTCACTGGTTTGGCATGCTAATTTCAGTTAATTAAAAAATTATTACTTTAAATAATATATAAATTATTTTAAGTATCAGGGAGGAGCTTTCCAAAGTAATTAAACCAATTTTATTAAATATACCTTTTATTCTGATTCTTGTGTATTATTGAATTTCAGAAATATTCTCATACTGAAATTTAACTTCTCATACTGAAATTTAACTTCTGAAGATTTAAGCACTGACTCCAAAGGGAAAAATAAATGACCTAATTTTAGTCCTCTGGGTATAAATTGAATTAGATCACAAAAATTTCTACCTAAAATCTTAAATATTTGGAGTAGACCTCAAGTGCTGTACCACCTAACAAATTCTTTCCCAGGAAAAGTTTTTCTCCTTTTAGAAATATTTGGCAATATATTTACTCACTAAGAAAAAAAATACTATATCATATATCAAATGCTTCTATGGAATTTTGAATGAGATCAGCATAGAGGCACAAGCACTGTGTTTACACTCCACCTGAATCAACTTAGAAAGAAGACATGATATATCACAATTTTCAGATATTTAGCATCAGGTAGTAAAATGACTCTTGAGCCAGGAGTGATAATAAGTTAAATCCGACGATTGTCCCAGCAGGCCTAGAGATGCCACAAACATGAAGTGGGAACTTAAGCAGAGCCCTATGCTATCCTCTCCCTGAAGAGAAGAAATGGAGTTGGAGATCCAGACATCTGCACAGGGTGCTCCTGAGTACTCAGCTTAGTACTGATGAGCACATGAAGTTGAGGAAATCACTCAAAGTTGGAGAAAGAATTATTTGAAAAGAGCAGGGGAAACAATTCCTAGAGATTATATAGAGCCAAGTATAATTTGTGTTCATCAGTCAGAATTTTAACAACAATAACTCACAATTCAAGGGATATTATACAGTGTGCTCACAAGCATATGCCTTAATAGTTAGAAAAATTAGTCCTAACACTTAATGCTGCTTCAGTCCTAACAAGCTTAAAGCAAGCCTTGAAAATATCAGACTTTTCCCAGTAATATAACATCATCACAGAACAAAAATAAAGAATATTTATAAAAATATGAAACATTCAGCAGTGGATGAAAATGAAAAATTCACAAGGTCCAATATAATGAGAATAAAAATTAAGCAATCAAAGCTAATACAGAAATTACAAAGATGATATAATTAGTAGAAGAACCAATAAAACAATTATTTAACTATGTTTCATGCATTTAAAAAGATAGAACATGTTGAAAAACATGTTCAGTAGAGATTGGAAGATATGCAAAAATATTTAATTAAAAAGAGGAAAAACTATAATGCCTAAGATACACACACACACACACACACACACACACACACACACACACAGTCAATGGGATTAATATCACATTAATACTCAGCAGAAAAAAAGATTAGCAAATTTGAACAAAGCAATAGAAACTATGAATAAAAACACTAGCTAATTATGAAGATATAGCAATAAAATTTTCTACCCTACATGGAGCATGTGAAAGAATAATTTATAATAATGAAGAGAGCATAGGTGAGAAGTGGGACAATTTCAAGCAACACAGCACAGATAAATAGAATCCCTGAAAGCATAATAAAGGGCCTGGGGGGAAAATGTGAAGAAAAACATGAATAAAATTTTTCTCTTGGGCTGGGGATATGGCTCAAGTGGTAGCGCGCTTGCCTGGCATGCGTGAGGCCCGGGTTCAAACCTCAGCACCACATACAAACAAAGATGTTGTGTCCGCAGAAAACTAAAAAATAAACATTAAAAAAACTTTCTCTCTCTCTCTCTCTCTCTCTCCCTCTCTCTCTCTCTCTCTCTCTCTCTCTCTAAAAAAAAAATTTCTCAATTTTCAAGTAAGCTCAAAGCTTGCAAATTTAAGAAGCTTAATGAAGCTCAAGGGAAAAAATTAAGAAAAATTCACCAAAATAAATTATAATCAAATTTCTGAGAAGTAGTGATAAAGGACAAATGTCACCTATGAATTAAGAAAGATAAGAAGGAAACATACTTCTGATGGAAACCAATGCAAGCCAAAAGACCATGGGTAACATCTAAGGGGAAGTGATCAACCTGAAATTCCATACCCAGAAGTGTCTTTTAAGAGGGAAAATCCAGACCTGTTTACACACACAGTAGAAGGCAGTAGTCATCACCAGCATGTCCTCTCTCACTACAGCCAGTGCAGAAGGGAGAGCTTTGGGAAGTGGAAAAAATGATGCTGCAGAGAAATCTTGATTGCTCTTGATTGACACAAAAAGTGAAGAGCACTGGAAAAACTAACAGCTATATATATGGTAAATATAGTGAAATGATTTCCCCCAAAAAGCAATTCAACAAAAAAAGAAAATATTATTAGTACACTTAGATAAAGCATTGTAAGCATTGTGTGTCTGTGTGTGTGTGTGTGTGTGTGTGTGTGTGGAAAAAAAAGTATTGACAGAGAAATGAAGCAACTGACATAATCACTTGGAAAAACAAATCAAACGTCCATCAACAGGTGAATGATAAACAAATTGCTATATATCCATGTAATGTTCTTCAGCAATAAAAGGAAAAAAATCTGGGGCTGGGATTGTAGCTCAGAGGAAGAATGCTTTCGTAGTATGCATGAGGCACTGGGCTTGATCCTCAGCACCACATATAAATAAAATAAAGGTATTGTGTTCACCTACAACTGAAAAATAAATATTCAAAAAGGAAAAAATCTGCAAAGGAAACAATACTTATTTTAAAATAAATATGATGCGCACAGGAAACCACACAAAAAAGCCTATACCTTATATCATTTTATATATATATATATATATTATAATATTAAAAGTAATATATAGTGAGACAAAGAGATCAGTCTTCAAATGTGATAAAGACAGGTGGCAAAGAAGTGGTGTATAAAAGCTATGGGGAGCCAGGCATAGTGGAGCACACCTGTAATCCCAGAAACTCAGGAGACTGAGGGAAGATTGTAGGTTTGAGGCCAGCTTTAAGAATTTAGGAGACCCTTAGCAATTTGGAAAGCCCTGCCACAAAACAAAACTTAAAGGGCTAGGTAAGTAGCTCAGTAGTAAAGCACCCCTTGATTTAATACCCAGTTTTTTTTAAAAAAAAGAAGTTTGCAGAAAGTTTGGATTGATGGATTTGTTCTTTCTCCTCATTGCAGAGATAGTTCCATATGTGTATATATATTTTTGAGCCTTTCAAATTGTACATTTTCAATATATACAGTATATTCTATGCCAATTTTATCCAATAAAGCTAAACAATGTTTTATAAGAGAAAATAGCCCTATTGATTCTTTTCAATTTAAATTATTTGAGCATCTTTAAATTTTCAAGGAGACCAATATATGCCAATTTATAGTAAAGTACTTTTGAGCAGCAGGGCATGGAGATGCACGTCTGTAATCCCAGCAGCTTGGGAAGCTAAAACAGGAAGATCAAGTGTTCGAAGCCAGCCTCAGCAAAAGTGAGGCGCTATGCAACTCAATGATACTATGTCTCTAAATAAAATGCAGAATAGGACTGGGAATGTGATTTAGTGGGCTAGTGCCCCCAAGTTCAATCCCTGGTAACTCCAACAAAAATACTTTTGAATAATTTTATATGTACTACGTGGAATGAAGTTGTGCTATTAAATATCAGTATACATTCAGGGGTAGTAAGTATGTATCTGCAGGCCTAAATTACTTATACTTTTTATTACTTTAATCTGTTCTTTATTTATCTATAGAACATGTTTACTTTTAATTAAAAACTGATTCAAATAGCTAATTTAAATATGTTTTCTTCAGATTCCATTTATTCATGGGATCATCTGCATTGATTCCATTTATAAGATTATTATATATTGTCTACTATATGTAAAATCTTTCTTAGTCTTTTTTTTTAAGAGAGAGAGATAATTTTTTAATATTTATTTTTTAGTTTTCGGCGGATGCAACATCTTTGTTTGTATGTGGTGCTGAGGATGGAACCCGGGCCTCACGCATGCCAGGCCAGCATGCTACTGCTTGAGCCACATCCCCAGCCCCTTTCTTAGTCTTTTTTAAAATCAGATGCTTTCAAGTAATTTATTTATTTTTCTGCATATTATGAATGAAGATACAAGAACAGTCCATATCCTTATTGTTTCCCATTAAGAAACTTTTGTAGGAACATCACACTCAGATTGATATAGTGAACAGGACCCCCATCATTGAGGACTGTTTTGCTTCAGATCCTTGATTGATAAACTATTGTTTGTCCATGTTATGGTTTAGATATGAGATGACCCTCTAAAGCTCATGTTTTAAATGATGCAAGAATTTGCAGAGGGAAAATGATTGGGTCATGAGATCCTTAATCTAACCAGTGGATTAATCTGTTATGGATTAATGGTCATTAACTGTAGGCAATTGGGGTGTGACTGCCTCACCATGGACCCAGAGCAATGGAGTCTGCCATCTGTGGGCTGAGACCTCTGAAACTGTAAGTGCCAAATAATCTTTTTTTTCCCTCTAAAATTGTTCTTGTCAGGTCTTTTAGTCACAGCAATGAATAAGCTAAAACAGTCCATATAATAAAATATTGCCCAGCAATAAAACTATCGGTCCATACAAAAACATAGATAAGTCCCAAAGACATTATGCTGAGTGGGTAAGCCAGTCTCAATACCGTGTTTAAGTGTACCATGATTCCATTCATATGGTATTCTAAACAATGCAAAATTATTGGGCCAGAAAAAATATCAAAGGCCACTAGAATTTAGTGGCAGGGACATTCTCTGACTACCAACAGTTGACAGGAGGGAAATCTTTGATCCACTGAAATTGTTCTGTACTGCATATTCGATGACAGAAGTCTTTCTTTTAAAGTTCTTGTATTCTAAACCAATGAGTTTTTAAAATTGTTATTTTTTATTATTCAACTTATGATTTAAAGAACTGTTTTTCAAGTTAATAAGCAGTCTCAGAAAGCAGTACCTAGTCTACAAAGAACCTTGCCTTCATATTGTGACATGAAGATTTTAGTAATTTATCATGGGAAAGTTTTCCTTTGAATCCTTCTGCAACTTTTCATAGTGATCATTAAATCTACAGTGACATTTACCAACATGTTCAGACCCTCTCTTTCACTAATGATGAATTTGATCAGTCTGTAAATGTGCTTGGATCAAAGAGTCATTCCTTGTTATCATGAGGTGATAATAGCTTATAAAAATTATGAAGCAAAATTTTTCTCCTGAAAATCCTAGCACCTGTCTTTTAGTACAGCATCTATCAAAAGAATGAAGCAAAAGAAAAGTGAATAATTGATCAAATTAAATATGTGAAATATGGAGTTTTTCAGAATATACACATGCATATAATATATATAAGTATGTTTAATGTTTATGTATGTTTATCTAGATAGAGACTGATAAGTTAAGGACGCTATTTAAAGTACTAGGTAATTTCTTACAGATATTGAGACATTTAAGACTTTTCATTTTTTTTTCTTGTAGTTCTGGGAATCAAACCCAGAGCCTTGTGAATGTTAACTAGTTATTTTGCCATAGAGATACAACCCAACCCAGACTTTCCAATCTTATAATTGAGAAAATACTGTGATTTTAAATAATTAATGGCATGGCAATGAAGCATTTGCTAAATGCAATCTGTTTGACAAAGAGGAACTTTATTCAGTAAAATTGTCTGAAAAGTGCTACTTAGCACTCTGGAAGTTGTCAGATTCTTCTGTATTGTAATCAGCTGGGGTCAGTATAGGCCAATAATATCAAAAAGTTATTTCAACCACGATTTCGTGAATCCAACAGAGATTACTTTGAAAATTACTGAACATATTTTTTGCAAACAATATAAATGTTTGACTAAATAGTTACTCTAGCATAGAAATGACACTGGATTTTTAACCTACTCACCACATTCCATTAGTGGTGACTGGAACATTATGCTGACAAGAAATCTGTAGTCAAGAATGGAGGGAGACCCTCATTGTTATACAAAATTACATATAAGAGGTTGTGAGGGGAATGGGAAATAAACAAGGAGGGAAATGAATTACTGTAGATGGGGTAGAGAGAGAAGATGGGAGGGGAGGGGAAGGGACTAGTAGAGGATAGGAAAGGTAGCAGAATACAACAGTCACTAATATGGCAGTATGTAAAAATGTGGATGTGTAACTGAGGTGATTTTGCAATCTGTATTTGGGGTAAAAATGGGAGTTCATAACCCACTTGATTCTAATGTATGAAATATGATATGTCAAGAGCTTTGTCATGTTGTGAACAACCAATAAAAAAAAAAGATTGGATTCAACATAAAGCCAAGATTGGATTTGGTATTCTTGATCATTTTTGTCTTCATTGGCTCAGCAGATGGAGTGAAGTTTCATATACTGTGCCTTTGCCATTCCAGAACCAAATTTCAAAAGATGAAGAGATTCAGATACAAATTTTTGATCCCTCAATTTTATTAGTTTGCTAGGGCTACCATAACAAAGTACCACAGTTTGGGTGGCTTAAACAACAGAAATTTATTTTCTCATAGTCTCAGAGGATAGAAGCTCAAGATCAAGGGGTAACTGATTTGGTTTCTGCTGAGGACTCTTTCCTTGACGTGCAGATGGTTGTCTTCTTGTGTCTGTTGTCTGCATCTGAATCTTTTTAATAAGAACACCAGCCAACTGAATTAAGGACCACTTCTGTGATCCCATTTTATCTTAATTATGACTTTAAAGGCTTTGTCTCCAAATAGTCACTTTCTAAGCTTTTATGTTTGGACTTCAACATATTAATTTGGGGTGGGGAACAAAATTCCATCTATAAAAGGGATTCTTATATAACAATTTTATTCCTTCCCAAAGAATTGATGAAAATCCTCAAATTAAGGGATGAAATAATCCAGTTTGCTTTCATCCTTTTTTGTGTGTAGTCCCTGTCACCATTTTTATATGTGGATTTATATCAGAGTAAAATAGCCTTTCATAATAAACTCTACTAGTTCTTGTAGAATTTTTTTGTTCTTAGCTTATGTATTTGCCATTTTTTCTAGTAGATATTTGTGATATATTTTTGTGGTCCTATATTTTTGGATTCCCCATGTATGAGTCTTGGTCTTGGTGGGAGATGAGGCCTGCTTTTCCCTTTAGAAGCCTTAATAGCTAGATGCTCATCTCATACTCTCTTATTGGAATGGTACAGGTAATTGACTGAGGCTACACCCATCAAATGCCCCAGGCCTTTAGATAGGAGCTGGAGACAGAAACAGAGCTTGCAAGGGTGGCAGCAGTAAAAGTGGCATTACATTCTAAAGAGCAGTTACGACAGTGGTTCTAGTGGCAACAAGCAGTGTCTAGCTCTGGACTTTGTGGCAGCTGTCATGCCTGCCATGGTGCCCAGAGACCAAAGGCAGCTGCAGCAGCATCAGTGTTTCTACCAAACCCATCTGTTCTGTGGTTCCAGACGGGCTTCTTGTTGCTCTCTTGCTTCCTTTGCTTGTACACATTTTCCAAGCCTTTTTTTCCAAACTTACCAGAAATCCTTGGGAAAATCCAATATACTTTTGAGAAGTACTTTTTTCTGCTTAATGACACAGTATCAGTTTTTATTATTTGCAACCAAGGTAATTGATTAAAAACTTAAGAAGAGCTTTCATTACTGAAAAAGAGAGAGAGAGAGACTAGTTTTGTTTTCCTCCACTTCACTCTGTAGATGACATCTGGTTTTGTTATTTAATTAGTGTCAGAAAGGTTTTTCTGTCTCCCTGTTGAAATTTGTCCATTTATATAAATTCTCCATGTATTTATTTTCTGTGGTTTTTCTGCTATACTGAAGCAATAGAGTCAATCAATGTTATGCCTTTTGACAAGAGAGGTGACTATAAAAGTCTGAGCTAAAAGTAGAAAATTCATCTTCAGAAACATAGGTATCTTGAACCATATTGTCACCATTTTTTAATGATGATAAAAATATATTCCAAGTCCAACCACTTCTCACATCTGCACTCCAACATCATCACCAATATTTCTCATCTTTGATCCAATTTTATTGCCTTCACTTATTGCCAAATAACTGGTCCTTGGCTCCCCCCCTCCCCATCCCACATATATAGATTATCTTCCAAATAAAACTAATGACATTTCGTTGTAACTCAGGAAAACACCCAGTATTATTTTGCCCCTGGCCATCTCTGACTTTATGTCTCATCTTGTTCCAGTAGCCTTTGTGCCTTTCCTTCACCTTGTCAAGAAAGTTCCTAACTGAGGACCTTTGCACTTGCGTCTCCCTTTGATTTCAGGAGTCCTTCACTAGAGGTTTATATAACATGCACTCACTTAGTTAGTTTGGATGTTTGTTCCAACACCATCTCCACAAAGATTTTTTTCACCATTCTTTCTAAACTACTCCATGTCAACTTCTGATTTCTATCATATTTTTTCTTGTAATCCTTATTACCACCTGACATTCTATAATTTCCTTTTTTTTCTTCCGTCCTTCTGTTCTTTCTGTGCTTTTCCTTCTCTTTCCCATCTTCCCTCCCTTGCCTGCCTGCCTTCCATCTGTCTCCCCACCTCCATGAGAATGTGAGCCTCATGTACAGTAGAAACTCTGGTTTTTCTTTCTTTCATACTTATATTTCTACTCTCAGGAAAGTACCCAGAAGGCTCAGAGTTGGGTGTTGGGTGAGTGAAGAAAAGTGTTGTGTAGAATCTCAAGTTCTGTCCTGCTACTGTCTGAGTTCTTTTATTAGAGGTGAACTCAAAAATAACCTTTAAGAGAAGCATCTGGTTCAAGCCCACACCTAACAAACTCTAAAATGTCTGTTCCCTGAGTGACTACATTCGATGAATCAGTAACTACAACACTCAGTAAATATGATTTATTGGAGAATGATGAAATGAGAAAATAAGTAAGAGATAAAATAATAATTGGACATGAACTTGGGACCCTCACAAGCATAGGAAAGTCTTTGAAGTCCTTATTCCTAAGTATAATTTTTTTCCAGACTTTCATACATTGTATTGTACAACTGGTTTGATACAGTTTTTGGAATTTTACATTGAATCAGGAGCAGTATGAGCGGTTTAAACTATGTTTTTAAGTCATTTTTATTGTTTGGTTGGTATTTATGGCTTTTAGAGACCCAGCTAAGCAATGCATTTATCATCATTTATCATGAATGTCCAGGTCAATGCTATTTACTCCCTTCCGAGAATACGGTATTATCTGGTGCTTGGTTTGAGTCAATTAAATTCAGAGCAGAGTGCTAGGAAATGTGGAGAGTCTCAAAAGAAAATGACATATTTCCTGCAGTCAAATGCCCATCAGTTCTAACATTAGTACAAACTGGGTCTCTTTCTGGATGTGACACTTGGTTTGTTTCCCGCTGAGTCAATCTTCACTTTAGTTTCCCCAGCTGAAATATAAAACTAATAATATCACTATCAGGGGAAAAAATAGAGAATCATGTAGTAATATTTAGAGTTGAAACTCTAAATATTAATATTGGTATTAATTAGTATTAATTAGTGAGTTACATGTTAAGTCCATACATTCTAGAATGTTTTATTTCTGTGAAACAATAAACAATGAAATTAGACACTACTGTAATTTTCAGAAAGAAAATTCTATCAAGCTGAATCAGTTATAGCCTAGTGTTTTTCAAACTTTTAAAATCTGTAAAAATGTTAAATGAAATATTAAGTTATAGCATCAGCAAATAAACTTCTTAAAATTTGTTTATTGGGGCTGGGGTTGTTGCTAAGTGGTACAGCACTCATCTGGCATGTGTGAGGCACTGGGTTCCATCCTCAGTACCACATTAAAAAATAAATAAACAAAATAAAATTATTGTGTCCATCTACAACTAAAAATAAATTTTTTTAAAAAAAACTTGTTTATTGCTTAAGTGAATTTTGACACTGCTGAGACTCATCTCCCAGGAATTTGTCCTACAGATAAAAATGCTTTCCAAGCAGAGTCTGACAGAGTCTATACTAATTTGGATATGAATTTCCCTTTGGCAGCATTAGATAGAAATTACTCAATTCCAGGGCAGCTATATAAGTTGTCCCAACACAGAGTTAAGAGGAAGACATTTAGGTGTATTAAATATAAAAAATTCTTTTCTTCATCTCAGTAACCCCCTTTAGATATTTTAAAATATAGCTAATATTTTAGTCAGCTTTTTTGCTGCTGTGAATAAAATACCTGACAAGAACAATTTCAGGTGAGAAAAAGTTTATTTGGGTGGGGGCTCATGATTTCTGAAGTCTCAGTTCATAGCCAGCCAGCTCCATTTTCAAGGCAGGGCTCAAGGTGAAGCAGGATATCATTGTGGAAGAGTATGACGGAGAAAAGAGGCTCAGGGCATGAAGATCAGGAAGCAAAGAGAGGCTAGACTCAGATCACCAAATATATACCCCAAATGCATGGCCCCAATGACCTACCTCCTCCAGCCCACCTTGCTGTGCAGTTATCACCCACTTAATCCCTACCAGGGGATTAATTCACTGCTTGTGTCAAAAATATCACAAATCAATCATTTCACCTCTAAACTTTTTTCATTGTCTCTTACATGAGCTTTTGGGGACACCTACTATTAAAACTATAAAGCTAGCTTTCTTTAATTCATAGCTTTCCATTCCTTTCTCTGTGATGTTTCCTGAAAAACTCAGGAGCCCATTTTTGCACGAATGCACACACACACACACACACACACACACACTGATTCCATTCAACTTGTTGGTCACAACTAACAGTGGACTTGCTCATGTCTATATCACCAAGCCCATGTGCATAGAGACCTTGTAGATCTTGTTCACTACTAAATCACAAGAACCTATCACACTGCCCTGTTGTTATACTTGCATTCGTGCATTTATTTACTCACAATTCAGTAAAGTATGTGCATGCATTTTTATATCTAAAACAGGATTAAAACACTAGAGGAATTGGTTTCTGCTTTCATGGAGCTTACAGTCCTGCACATGGAGTTACTCTGATTTTTAGAAAACTAAAATAAACCTTAATTTGTAGAGCAGGTTTGGGTTTACAGCAAAATTTAACAGAAGGTACAGAGAGTTCCCATTTTACTTCCTGACCCCACAGATGCATATCTTCTACACTATCTACATTCCATGTCACAGTGGAACATATTGGAATCAATGATTCTATCTTGACATATCATTACTAAAGCTTATATTAGGGGTCAGTCTTGGTGAGTTTCTTTAAATTCTATCATTTCATTTGATGCCAGTGGTGTAAGCATGAGAAAGATGATTCAATTTCAAATATATATATATATATATATATATATATATATATATATATATATATATAGAGAGAGAGAGAGAGAGAGAGAGAGAGATGTAAATCTATGTTCATATGGGCATTTAACCTACCATTCAAACTTAAGTTTGATTATGACAATTACAGCTATGCAATTACTAAAATTAGAATTAAAGACTATTTCAAGTCTCTGAAATCTCCAGGGTACTAGAGGAAGCTATCCAAAATTATTCTGTTGGAAGTTGGCCCTGACATGAGCATAGCCACCATCACCCCAGGGAGAATTTTGGGCATTTTTAGTAAGAAGATATAGTAAAACATCAGTTTCTTCCTCTAAGAATTTATCACATTTAAATCTTTTGAGATTAGTGCAAGAGTTCATCACTACTTCCAACTAATCGTAGAATTTCAGGATTTTCAAAATAGAAACTGATAACTTCATCAAGCCAAAGGCTACAGCATTCCCTAGGGTTCCACTCCAGTACTCATAACAGATGGATGTCTAGACTGCTTTTGAACACCTCAGGGACAATATTCCATAGAGTTTTAATGATGAAAAGAACTTACATAATATGTCAATATGCTTGTCCATGGTTTTCCTACTTCATATGGTAGTAGTGAGGATAAATTGAGATAACACATGCATAATGTTGCACAGAGTCTGGAACATTAGATGGCTTAAAATACTTTATTTCCACTTCCATTTCTGTCAACAAAAATAAAAAAGAAATTCTAAAAACAGTAAGTTAATTACATGCACATTTTTTGCTACTAGGAACAGAAATGATCTTGTATCTATTTGCACTCTTGGTGCCTATTTCAGAGTATTGCTGAATAGGAGGAAAGAATATGAGCTGAATGGAGAAAAAATGAGGGAGCCAGAGGGGGAGGGAAGGAAGAAAGAGAAAGGGAGGAAAGGAGGGTGGGAGGAAGGAAGGAAGGAAGGAAGGAAGGAAGGAAAAGGAAGGAAGGAGGGAGGGAAGGAGGAAGGAAAGAAGGGAAGAAATAATCATGCTTAGCAATATCAAGCAGCCAGAGGCTTGTATTTCTCCAATAATTCCCTGCCACTTTCAGGGTAGATGGACATCCAAGTCCTCAGCATGCTTATGAGAGTTCCCACTTTCCCTGACAACTTCTGTAACTCCATAAATACACCTCAAGTTCAGCTTCAGTCATAGCCAGCTAGGAGCATTTCCTCACATGCACTCTATATTCACAGCCCTGAGCTTTTGCAGATATTTATATCTCTAACTAGAGCATGTTGCCTCTTCATTCCTGTTCCTTTATCAGTCTAGCTAAAGTCTCATCTTTTAAGCCTCAGCTAATGCATTACACATAGTTATAGGAAAGATTTTTAAATTCCTCCTTCTTCTACCTTTTCCTTTGTAAATAATGTTTTGCCAGTTTTTCCTTTTATGTGTTTATTCATAATAGCATACTTGCTTTCTCAGAATGTAACCCAAATATTTTTGTTTTCCATCATACTCATTGCATTTATATTAAATCTGCATATAAAAATTTAAAACTATAATATACAGAATCTTTTATCCTGAAACGTTGCTGATTCTTACGTAGTTTTCCCAGGTGTGCACTCAGAAACCAGTTTTACACCTTCCTCCCTTAACTAGAAACCTCTCTTAGTTCTGGAACTCTGAATATTCATAAAAGAGAATATTTTATTTTTTTATTTCAATGCTACATTTTTAATTTAACATTGCATTTTTCATAATGATAGGTTTATATTCAGTTATAAGAAATAGAACAGAGATGTCTGATACCCTTTACTCAGTTTTCCCCAACATCTTTTAAAACTCTAGTATAATATTGCAACCAGGATTTTGATATTGATGTGGTCAAGTTACAAAACAAGACTATCATCCCAAGGATTCCCTGGGTTGTCTTTGGTATCACAACCACTTCCATCTCCCAACCCTCCTCCTAACAAGTGAGCACTACTAATCTGTTCTCCATTTCTGACATAGAGATGGGACCATACAATATGTGACAACTGAGATTAGTTTTCTTCACTCAGCACAATTCCTTGCAGACTCATCCAAGATGTTGCATGTGTTGATAGTTCATTTCTTTATGGACATTGGACATTCCACAATTTATTTAACCATTCACCCATTGAAGGATGTGTGGATCATTTCCAGTCCTTGTCTATTACAAATAGAGCTACTGTAAATACCTGTGTACAGGCTTCATGTAAATGTTCATTTTTTTTTTCTGGAATAAATACTCAAAGATACAATGGCTGTTGCATTTTTTGGTTTTAGATGAAATAATCAGTTTTTGTAATGGCCTTAACATTTACATTCCCTCCAGTAAAGCATGAGAAATCCAGTTTCTATACACCTCACCAATGATTGGTAATGTCACTGCTTCTTATTTTAGCTATTTTAATAGGTTTGTAGTTATATCTCCTTGTGGTTTTTAACTTACATTTCTCTATGGTTGTATGTCAGACATCTTGTCATTTGCTTAGATTCTACCTGTGTATCTTTTCAATGAAATATCTCTTTATAACTTTTGCCCATTTTCTAATTGGATTTATTCTTGGGAATTGAGAAGTCTTCATTTAAAATTATAATGACAATATATTCATTAATATATTTATGTTCATTAATATATTAATATATCCATATTCATGATGATAAATTTGTAATGGATAATTGTCTTTGTTGGTTATGTGGTTGGAAAAGTTTTTTCCCAGTCTGTAGTAATATTTTCATCCTTCCAATAGTGTCTTCTGCAGCGTGCAAGTTTTTAATTTGTATGAGGTTCAACTGATCAATTCTTTCTCTCTTAGGTCAGGCTTTTTGTGTAAAGTTTAGTAATTTTCTGTCTAGTTTTAGATCCAAATATTTTCTCCTGTGCTTTTTTCAAATACATTTATAGTTCACAATCCTTTCTAAATTAATTCTTGCAAAAGGTGGTGAAGTTTAAGCTGAAGTTCATTTTTTTTTCTTTTTAGCCTATGAATTCCATTGATCGCAGCATCATTTGTTGAAAAGGCTATTTTTCTTTTGATGAATTATGTTTGTATCTTTTGGGGGCATAATTCTGTGCATCTAATCTTGGGTTCTTTATTAAGTTCTATAGATGTCTGTGTTTGTCCCTCTCTTAATGCCAGACTTGATTGCCATAGCTGCATAGTAGAACTTAATATCAGAAAGAATGATTATTTACACTGTAACTTTTTTCTTCAAGATTGTTTTAGCTACTCTTGGGTCAATGTTTTCCTGTACATATTTTAGAATATATTTGTTGTGTCTGCAAAGAATCTTGCTAGGATTTTGATAGTAGTGGCAATTATGCTATAAATCAGTTTAGACATAATTGACATTTTTACTATGTTAAATCTCCTAATTTGTGAACACAATATGTCTCTTCATTTGTTTAAGACTTTTAATAAATTTCATCAGCATCTTAGCATTTTTTTCAGCGTTCTTGCACATGGTTTGTTCAATGTCTTTGGAAAAATTTTAAGTTATGTGGGTTTTTAATTTCAGTTTCCACATATTCACTAATAGCATATGAAAAAGCAATTGTCCAAATTGGAAAGAAAGAAATAAAACTATTTTTATTTTCAGAAGACATAACCCCATATGTTAAAAAATCCATAGTGTCTATTATAAAAACTGCTGGAACTAATAAATTAATTCAGTAAAGTCACAGGATTAAAAATCAATATACAAGAGTCAGTAGCATTTTATATACAAATAGCAATATAAATGGAAAAGAAATTTTAAAAATATCATTTGTGGTGCACTAAAAATTAAAAACAAAATGAGTGGGAATAAATTTGACCAAAGAAGTAAAAGATGCATACACTGAAAACTATAAAACATTGATGAAATCAGTTGAAGACAAAATAATGGGAAGATATTCAGTGCTCATAGAACTTAATATTGTTAAAAATGTTGGTATTACCAAAATTTGGGGGGAAATTTTGCAAATCTGATAAGAGTTAATATCTAGAATTTATAAAGACCTCATGTAATTCAACAATTAAAAACCAAATAACCCAATTTAAAAATGGACGAAGATTTTTCTCCAAAGAAGACATAAAAAAGGCCAACATGTATATGAATAGGTGTTCAACATCAGTAAGTATCAGGAGATTTCAAATCAGAACTACTATAAGATACTACCTCCTGCTTATTAGAATTAGTATTATCAAAAAGTCAAAAGATAACAAATGTTAGAAAGTATATAAAGGGGACTTGTACAGTTTTGGTAAGAATGTAGATTTGTACAGTCATTTTTTAAAGCAGTATGGAGATTTCTAAGGACATTAAAAATGAAACTACCGTATGATTCAATAATCTCTTTTCTGGGCAAATACCCAAAGGAAATGAAGTCACCACCTTATAAAGGTGTCCGGAGACCTGTGTTCATTGTAGTATTATCATAATAGCCAAGGTATGGAAACAACTTAAGTGTTTCTGGACAGATGTGTGCATAAAGAGTCTGTGTGTATGTGTACAACAGAAGACTGCTGATCTCTAAAAAGCACCAGACCTTGACATTTGCCACAACATGGGTGAGCCTGAATGACACTATGCTAAGTAAAATAAGCTAGAAATTAAAAGATTGCATAATCTCAGTTAAGTGTGAAATCTTAAAAAACAAATGGCAAAAACCAGAGAAAGTGAACAAGAGAGTGATTACCAATGGTAGAAATGATACAAAGGTCAGAGAACATGGAATGCCCCATGTACAGATGAACAAGTCTACAGATTACATGTGCAACATGAGGACTATGGGTAATAAAATTGTACTGCATGTGGAACTCATGCTAAGTGAACAGATTTTAGCTGCTCTGGCCACAAAAACAAGCAAACAAAAACTGGTAATTACAAGAGTTAACATGTGGTATATATTTTATATATACAATACATTTTATTTTTTAAAAACGATAAAATAAAATGATAATAATGATTAAAAGGCAATTGGCTTGTTTTTTACTGAGATTATTGAATTCACATATTATAAAACTCACTTTTAAAACAGCATAGATTTCATCCTATTTGTAGTCAACTTACCTTCTTTAATGCACATCTTATTTTCTTTTGTCAAAATTTGGAAATTTTAATCTATTATTTCTTTGAATACTTTTTTAGACTCACTTTCTATAGTCTTCCAGAATTCTGAGGGTGTGAGTATTTGTTGTTTTGCTATTGTCCCACAGGCCTTTATTCTATTCATTTTTTTCCAGTTTATTTTCTCTTTGTTGTTCAGAGTGTGCAGGTTCTATTGATTTCACATCAGGTTCACTCATTTTATCCTGTTATCTCTATTGTTCTATTGAGCTTATTTAATTTTTTTAAAAATAGGATTTGCACTTCTTATTACTATATTTCCATCTGGGTCTTTATTAACCACTTCTATTTCTCTGCTGAAATTTTCTATTTGTTCATTTGTTCAAGAGAATTCAGAATTGCCATTGAAGAATTTTTATAACTGCTGTAAAAGTCTTATCAAATATTTCCAATATTTTTTATTGTTATTAGTAGGGTGTCTGTGGATTATCTTTTCTCATTCATGCTGTGACTTCTCTGGTTCTTGATATGATAAATAGAAATGCTTTTAGATTACATCTTGGACATGTTGGATACTATATATCCTGGTTAATTCTTAAATTTTTATTTGTTTTAATTAGTCACACATGACAGTAGAATGCACTTTGATATATCACATATAGTGGAGTATAATTTCTCATTCTTCTGGTTGTACATGATGTGGAATCACTCTGGTCATATAATTACATATGTACATATTGTAATAAAGTCTGTTTTATTCTACTATCTTTCCTACCCTCATACACTCTCCCCTCCCTTCACTCTCCTCTACCTAAAGTAACTCTATTCTTCCCTAGGCTCTAAGCAGGAAGTCTCACCATTGAGTAGTTGAGTACCCCAAACCCCATGTTAAGGAGGTTATTTATATCCATGATAAAACCATATAAATGTTTCTGCTTCAGTATCATGTGCATATTTGTAGGGTCAGAGATTTCTCTGCCTGCTGTGGTGATCTCTTTTCCTTAAATAGTGTAAGACAGGTCAAATTTTATTCCCTTATTTTCTCTTCTACATATATTACATGTTCATTCATCCATTTATCCATTTACCCATTCGCTCACTGAATTGATCTGTTTTTGTTGACTTCCCAACATAAACCCAAAGCTCTAGGGATATAAAGACTGAGATGTTTTTACCTCAGTTCTCTCCCACTGTTTAGGAGATGGTGTCTGCTTTTACTCAATATCCTAGTTGAAGACTGTGGAAATCAAACATGATACCTCCCTCTCCATTAACTCTGTTCCCCATATCCAATTCATCAAGAAAGTTAAGCATTTTCCACCAAAATAGTTCTAGAATCCATCCAGTTCTCTTCATATTTATTGCCATCATGTAATCCAAGTTGCCACCATCTTTCACCAAAGCCCACTTTTCAAGCTGACCCTCCAGCTTCCTCTCTCAGTTGGTTGCCAAGTGACTTTTTAAAGTGTGAATAAGAACATGTCAGTTTCCTCCTCTAAAATCACCTGGCAGTCTTTCTTAAGACAGAAGAAAATTCAGATTCTTCATCATGAATCTCCAGTTTGTCTGTGTTTCCAACCACCACGCTTTACTCCACTGTAATTCTCTAAGCTTCATGCTTCTCCCAGTTGCTCGCACCCAACCTCCTTTTTATCCTGATCCCATTGCCAAGGCAGTTGTCTAAGACTAAGCATTTATTTCATAACTTTTCTCCCAGTAAATTCCTGTTCAGATTTTTAGCTCTTCTTGAACCCAGAATATTGAATACTATTTATTTTCTTCAAAAGGTCTTTGATCCCTAATCCGAATGTCTGGCTTCCAGTTATTCTCTTTTGTTTCACTTTTTTCCCCTCAGAGATCTTACTTCTATTGGAAATCATATATTTGTTTTATGTTTACTTGTTAATATCTGTTTCTTCACCCAGAAGATAAGGACCATGAGGACAAGGGTTATTACTGCATTATTTTTATCTATTCCCTTAAAGGTATCATAATACTTGGAACATAATTAGTATGTGATTCATATTTTTAATATATGGAAAGAAGAATCTTGTCTTCAGTTTAAAATCCAACTGAGGAGAGAGATATAAAAAATATCTACATCATCTGAGAATGTAGGGTCCACCATTCCTGACAAATAAGTTTATTTCTGGCAAATATATTGAGGGTGTGAAGGTAGCAATCAAATTATTCAGTTCCACAGTTCCCTGTGTCTGGGAAGCCCAGTTGCCCAATGTCTCTTCTGGGTTCTTCTGTTCTAACTGCCACTATGCCTTGTGATAATTCCACTTCTTCCATGCCATTTCAGTTTTCAAATAAATCAACAAATATTGATTGAACACTTTATCTGTGTCAGGCATGTAACTTGCTCTGGAGATAAAGTAGTAGACATGACCAAAGACAGTCTTAACTTGTACGAATTTCATATTCTGTGAATGAAGACAGAAAATAGATATGAAAACAGAAATAACAAAGTTTCAGATAGTGATAAGGGCTATGAAAAAGTTGTTACAATTTTGATGTGGTAGGAATACACTGGTTGTATGATCTAGGGTGATGCTAATTTTGAATAATAGATTAGAGACGTCCTTCCCAAAGGGTAAAATTTGATTTGAGATATGAGTATTGTAAAGGAATTAACCAAATGAAGATGCAGGAAGAAATCATTCTAAGTAGAGCAAATAGTGAAAAGAAAGGAGAAGATTTGGGGGAGTAGATAGAAGACCAGTATGGTGGACTTTGATGGTAACAATGAAGTTGAAGTGGTAGACAGAGCTTGCAGGACCATTCAGTCTATGGTGATCATTGGGAATTTATCCAGAGTATAAAAGGAAGCCACAGAGGGATTTAAATAAGAGAAGACACAATTGTATTTATACTTTAAAAGGCCATGCTGGTTTGGAAATGTAGAATAATTTGTGGGCAGGTAAGAACAGAAGGAAACTGGTTAAGATGCAGTCTTCAGAGTCAAGGAATAGTAATGCCAGTTGAAGGGAGGAGTGAGAAGAAGAGGTTCAACATACTGAACAACTCTCATTCCTGCTGCATTTATTACTACCCTGTGTCCCTGTAAGAGCAACCACTATGCTTACTTTTAGCACAGCATGGGTAAATAAATAAAGTTTTTATTTACATTATCTTATAGTTTATATTTTTCCTTATTATCTATAGGGGAATGATTGCAGGACCCCCTGAGAATACCAAAATAGACAGAAGCTCAAGTCTTTTATATAAAATGGCATAGAAGTTACGTATAACCTATATGCATCCTTCCATATACTTAAAATCATCTCTAGATTACTTATAACACCCAATATAATGTAAATGATATGTAAATAGTTACTATACTACATTGATTATAGAATAATAATAAGAAAAAAAAAGAACTGCATGTATGGTATGGACACAACTTTTTTTGATCATTTTTGATCAATAGTTGGTTGAACCAACAGGTGAAACCCAAAGGTATGGAGGGCTAAGTGTATCTAATTAAAATCATATAACATGTACTTTTTCTGCATCTTCTACTCACAACTTCCCATACTGTGAAAAGTTTCCATATTGTTTCATGCAGTTATAATTTCTTTTTTATTGCCCTAACCTATTCTATTACACAGTTCTATCAAAATTAATTTATTCATTTGAAAGGTAGCAAAATATGCTACCCCCAAACATGCCACTTTGGCAGACAGATTGAGTTGAAGGCAATTGAAAAGTAGATGTGAAGATAATTCACTGCCCCCCCATTTGCTACCGAACAAGACATAAATCTTAAACTGTATTTCTCCTTCCCTTGCTACCTTGAAGGACAGAGATTGATCACCAGACATGATTTTAGAACTGTTTCAGCACCAGGGAGATCTACCTAACAAACTGAACCTCCTGGCTTTTATGTACTATTAATTTCCCCTAACATGTTTCCTTTTTTGTCTGCTTTTGTTGAAGATGCTGCATAAGCTGGAATCCTAAGCCATCTTCTGAGAATTACTTATTTCCTCTGCATCTCCCATGTGTATATGAAATATACATATTAACAAACTTCTGCTTGCTTTCTCCTTGTAAGTCTCTGTTGTGAAGATCTCGACTAAGAACTCAGTAAGACAAAAGGAAATTGTTCCTACTCTTGTACACATTTTCCTGCTGATGGTTATATGGGTAATATTTAGTTTGATATTATTGCTAATAATGTTTCTATGAAAATTCTAGTGATTATATTTAGTGACATGAAGTGGAATTGCTAGGTCATAAGTTATGTATATGTTCAACTTTAGAAGTTAGTGTCAAATCACTTTTCAAAACAATTGCCCAGATTTTCACTCCTACCAGCAATTAATGGCAATTCTAGTTACTTGACAGTTTTGGTATTTTCATTGTAGCCAATTTAGTGGGTATAAGAGATATCAATTTTTACTTTCTTTGAGACAATTGCATATTAATTTTCTAAATCATTGTTTAGATCTTTGATCTGTACTCCTTTTGTTTCCTTTATAGTTATATATCACTTCCAAAATTCAAAAATCCTTTACCTTTCATCAACATTCTAACTATCCTGTGAGTCGACACTGCCAACTAGAAGGGAACACTAGTTTTCATGGCTATTGTCTTTAAATAATTTCTTGTTGCAATACAAAAGTATTTAACATTAAACTTTCTCACATGTTCTTATGTGGATAATAAGCTCTAATCATTATTCTGTGGATTTATGGAAGTTTCTCAGTAGATAATTTCCAAGTCCCTTAACCTTTTAATTTTTTTTAATTGAATCATTTATATCTTCTATTCTTTTTGGATTCTTCTTTCCTCTTTGGACCAGATTCTACTTATATCTGTATCAGTAGTTGCTGAAGTCTGGCTTGGCACAAATCAGGAGCCACTTGTCAAAAAGAAACTAACTTTATTTTTAGAACTACAAACGCCAAACAAAACAGCTCCAGGGAAAAACCCTCAGAGCCCAACTGCCACCACCGGCTTCCACAAGCCTCTCCTCACACCAACCTCACCACCTCCCACAATCCTCCTGCTCTTGAGGCCGATTGGCTGGGTCACGTGGGCGGAACCAAAGAAGTCCCCCAATGAGCAGCTCCGTGGAGGAGCCAATCAGCTAGATGTTGCTGGGGCCGCTGTGAGCCAATCATCAGCTGGCAGTCTGAAGCTTGCTGGCAGCTGGAAGTTTGCTGGGGCCCCTTTGGCTGTGGCTCTCAACAAGTAGTGATATTCTGCTTAGCAACACAAGCAGACTGACACACACATGTACAAGGAATTTAATAGCCTTTTACTGCTCTTTATTTTCTGAGTCAAACATTCCCACAAGCACAGTTGAAAGTCCAAACCTAAACTACTGTGACTATAACTTTCCATTGAATTAATTGGTCTTTTGACATGGTGCCATTATTAGCGATGTTCCAGAAATATTAATCACTTTGATTGTATAAAGTGTAAAAGGAATTGTATAAAGTGTAAAATCAACTGTTCTTAATTTAAGAACAGGTTGACAATATTCTTTTATATATGTGAAGATAGTCTTGGATTCCTTTGATTTTTGAAGACCTCTTATACAATGCACATGTGGGGAAAAATGCACATAAATAAATAAAAGGAAGACCATAAGAGTAACCAAGGGGAAGAGGAACCAAGGGAGGGAAATGGGGAAGGACAAGGGAAATACTGGGAAATTAATAGGAGTGAATCATATTATGTATATATATGAATGTCATAATGAACCCTACTATCTTGTATAATTATAATGCACTAATAAGAATATTTTAAAAAAACAGATGAACCGATTAAAAAAAAGGTTTTTCCATGAACTTTGTCTATAGGTACAATAACTTTCTAGAAGATTAAGTTCAAGTATAAGTTGTAATTTCTTACCAAAGTGGAATGTTTACCTAAGAGTTGCTTTGATATTCTAGATGTGTTAAAATGGGAGACATAACAAGGAACACTTTTGATGCAGAAAAAATGAAGTCTGGTCCAAAAGGGAAGATAATCCACAAAAATATATAGGGTGGAAGAGGAAATTAAGAATTCTAGAGAAATAACTCATTCCAAAGGAGGAAGAAACCATGTGAATACTTGAACTCTCAGTAATAGGTCTTGGTTGAAACAATTTTATTCTAGGCCTCAGCTTCATGGATCTAAAAGCAAAAGCACAAGAATTCTTCTACTGAACATTGAAACTCTTTGTGCCATAGGCAACTGTAATTTTCACCACTGTCACAAGAATCTGTTTTTTAAAAAAATTGTTCAAAGAAAACAGGGCTGCTCTCAACCCTTTCCATAGATCACATGCCAGCTTTGTTGAAACTGAGGGCTTATTGTGGCATTCAGACACCTAGAGTGCTAGGGTAAGCAGCAAGAGAGACACTTAAAACCAATACAGCCTCATGGCCGTCAGCAGCCTCCAACTCCCCCTGAGAGCAGAGGTCAGTAGTAGGAAAGCTGTTATCTTCATGGAGCATGATATAGAGCACATGGGGTCAATGGAGCATGGTTGATGCTGAGTTAGGCCATTACTGACACACTGTGAGATATTTCCTAGGGAAACTCAGAATCATTTGTGTCAGGTGTGTGTAGCTAAGGTGGGGGTGGTGGATGTACAAGGATAGGAGAAGGGCATTTTTGAAAATTGGATTTCCCTGTGTTGAGCAGAACAGTGCTAGAGTAAGGGTAATTTGAGTTATGGTAGAATAAAAATTTTAATTTTTCCATAAAATTGAGATTTTTCTATGGATATGCCCAACCATCAGGCAACATAAACACGCATTTAAACATTTTCTACCAACTTTAACTCTTCCTTCTGAAAACAGAAAGAATTAATTGCCCATGTGGTTGGGTTTGTTGTACTACTTATACCATTTTTTCATTCTTTGCTTTGTTTAAATAATCTTTATTTTTTCTTTCTTAAACCCCTATCTCACTTTGATTTAATTTGAAGAATTGATCTGTGAGCCTTGAAATAGAGGAGTATCAATGAAAATGGGAATAGATATTGCATAAATTGTTGGATACTAATTATTCACTAACCTCCCCTCCTGGTTCTAATTTAAGAGAAAGGATCATGGGAATAAATAAAGAAAAACTTTCAGCATTGAATTTATTACTGTTAAAGGTAGTTAGAGAACCCTGCCTAGAAAACCCTGAGGCCAGATTGATCCTTACAATGTCCCCTCATGAAAGGCTACCTGGCTCCCAGGGAAGAATTGAGTCATTCATAGACAGACATTTGAGTCAGAAGGAGAAGACAAACTGGGCTTACTAGGGTTCTTTTTTTTTTGGTTTGGTTGCCACACGGATGGTAGGCCCACAAGATGACTCTCCAGTACTTGAGGGTAAGTGGATTCTTGGCATAGGGGAAGGAAAGGAGAACCATTTTCACTATAATATTTCAACATCCTGATTCTGCCTTCCCATAAATGTGGTCCACAGACACTAAGATCTCCACAAGCTCACCAATCCAATAGTTTCCCCTGCTTCTATGTGAGTGGGTTCAAATTCCTTTCTCCTTAAGGAATAAGGAAAAAAGAAAATCTAGAATGAGCTTTCTTCCCTAATGCTGTATTATTTAATATTTTTATGTTTAATAACATAGCCTATGGTCAACCCAGGTGATGGCTATACCTCTTAAGTGGAAGAACTTATAGAGCATCAGAGGTATCTCACTCCTTATTCAGAAGACCTCTTTCCAGTTCCTACCACTGCCCCTGTGGGTCTCCTTCTGAGACAATAATGAATATGTAATTGTTGCACCCATATATGTCTTGATATGAGTACCATCAAATGATATAATTCACAGGGCACAATGCAATGCTAGCCAAAAATTGATTCCCCGTTTAATTTCCAACTTCAAATTATGCCCAGACATATTGTCAAATATTTCTTATTACAGAGTACACAAAAATCCAAAACTAAATAAATAAGATGTTGCAATAAGACAGTAAGACCTCCAATAAGACAGTGCAATGTCCTAATATGTTCCAAACTTGAACCTTACGGAATTACCCCTATTATAATATTCTAAAAGAGAAATTAAAGACCCAAAGCAAAACCTGATTTAAGGTCATTAAAAGGCTGGGGATATAGCTCAGTTGGTAGAGGGCTTGCCTTGCATAAACAAGGCCCTGGGTTCAATCCCCAGCACCACATACACACACACACACACACACACACACACACACAAGTCATTAAAATGTAAAGAAATTAAAATTTTAAAATTTTGAGGCACTCAATTTTGAGGCACATCATCTGTGAAATGTCATCAAGGAATCAAAAGGATACAGGAGATAATATCAGCTGCAGTCCTCCCCCATTCAATTTAGAAAACATAAATTATTTCAATTTCCCCATAGCAGTTATCCCTGTTCATAATATAATTTCACATTGAAATTTCCAGAATGGAATCAGCAAAAAAATAAACAAGTAAATAAAGTAAGTTTGATTTCAGTGTTGCTCAATAATCCGGGCCAGTTTATTTTGAGTCTTTAACATATAAACTTAAATTTTGAGACTGCTTCTTTTAACAGGTTAATTGTGATATTGATTCCACATTTAATATATACATTTTTCAAATTATAAATTTGCTATGATGGCCTCACCAGCCTGGAGGCCTTATTTGACTCTCCTCTCATTTTGTTCATTTCACATCGTTTCATTTCCACATCTCCTTTGAGTCTTATGATTCTGGCATATGAATGGGAAGGAGTGAGTATGCTGCCTAGGGATACACCCTCTGCTTCCCTTTGAAAGCTGGGTGTCCTACATTTACAAAGAGCCCATGCTCCAGAGTTTATCGCACTATATTCTCCACAATGTCAATCTTCTGCCCTTTTGCTGCATTTCCTCAAGTTCAAAAATGTCTAAAGCCAAAAATAGTTCAAAGCGTTACTCCTACCTCCTCTTTCAAAATTCCTTAGGTCTACGAATCTTATGTCTCAGGAATTTTCATATTTGCCTCAGCTGGAAATTTTCCCCACTAAACCAAATTACTGCTACTGTTTTTTTTCCCCAAGGTTGTGCCCTCAGTGGATTAAAAGAGGATAACTATTTTCATTGTACTTTGTCCAATGCTACCTTCTCAGGATTTTGAAGTTGGTAGAACTTTAATCTCTACATTCATTCCATGACATCCTAAAATCTGCTTCCTGTTTCCTCTTTTCTTGCATTTCTCCATTTGTCTCATGTTCCATTTCTTTCTGTCACTCCCCTATTCCTGTCAGTCAGATCCCAGATGAGATTTTTAAATTTTCTAATTTCTTAAATTGTTTTTTCTCCTTCTCCAAAGCAATAACATCAATAGTAATTATAATAATTAACGTCTATTGAGAACTTATGAAGTGCCAGGTCCTATTATTTCCTAGTTATATGTGAGGATATTGAATATTAATGAGGTTAGGCTATTCCCTGAATACAAAATTTGTATGAGGGAAAGGAGGGGGAGGTGAATTACCTATTGTACACACATCAATAGGACATCTCTATTTCTAATAAATACAGGCAAATATCTCCTCTCACCTGTCAGCGAAATCATTCCTTCTTCAGAAGAAAAACAAGTGAGAAGTTAGAGATGATTTCAGGAAATGCATAGTCCACTGGAGAAAGGCAATGTTTCCTCATGGTCAAGAGCCCAAACTCCCTGAGTTTTCCTTGATACTAAATGTTTTAATATGTTAGCTCTTTTTTGTACAATCAAAAATTGCTGCCTCAAAAATATTGCAAAACTCTCTTCACCTCTACAGATGTGAGGAAAGGGGAAAAATTGGGTTTTCTAATAATAGCCAAACTCAAAACTCTCAGCCAAGGATATGAATACTTAGAATTATGTTGGAAAAAAAAACCTGTTGATTAATTCACATTTTATATTTCTATCCTACAGCACAGAGGAAGAGCTCTGTGTACTGATTACTATTCAACTTGTGGTTATTTCCCTTTTATGTTTTCTGATACTGGTACTTGATCATTTATTAACAGTGCTATATACAAATATCAAGGATTTTATTGTCTAAAAATGGCTTGACTTTTATTAGAAAGCAAATCACTGCAAAAGATTTTATAATACTTAAGCAAGTAAAAGAAAATGAAAATCTCTGGTGATTTTACTTCCAAGATAATAACTTGTAATGCTGATGATTATATGGAGAATAGGAAAGCTTTAAACACCGTTGTTGGGAATGTAATTTAGTATAGCTAATATACACAACAGTATGGAGTTTACACATACACACACACACAAAAAAAAAAAACATTGAAAATAAAGAATCATATGATCCAGCCATTCTACTCCTGGGTATTATTCAAAGAAAGTTAAGTCAGTATACAAAAGTCATACCTGCATTCACATGTTTATTGCAGCATTTTTATAATAGCCAAGATGTGGAATCATCCTAGGTGCTGTCAACAGATTAATACAGAAAATATGGTTCATATACACAATGGAGTATATTATTCAGCCATAAAGAAAATAAAATCCTGTCATTTGTGGAGAAATGAATGGAATTGGAGGACAGACAACATGTTAAACAAAGTAAGTCAGACACAGAAATAAAATAATCAAAAATACTATCTCATATGTGAAACTTAAAAAAGAAGATGACCTGGAAGTAGAAGAGGGATTACTAGGGACTGAGAAGGGTGCTGAGGGGTAGTGGGGAAGGGAGTTAAAGTAGAAGAAGGAGGCAAACACATGATAAATGCGTGATGTAGGCATATATAGAAATATAAAATGAATCTCATCAATGCATACAATTAATATATGCTAATAATAATAAATAAATGCTGTTAGTATTATGGTGGTAGCCTCTTTTCTGTTCATATAAACACATGTACCATAGAAAAGGTAAAGGGAGGCATCCATCCATCCATTTCTTAAAATTCTACAAGTGCTTACTCATTCATAAAATACAATTTTTCCCTCAAAAAATATACCAATGGTGACAATCCTTGTCATTACATATACATATCCACATTTCTAATGCTTTGAAGTATTCCCTATATTTTATATCTTCATTTATAATAAAGAGGAATTTCACTTAGTTTCATTGTTTCACTTTCAAAATTTGTGCTGATAAATACCTTGAGCACTTATATTTGTGCATTTGTCCCATTATAATCCAAAATGTATAATAATACAAAATATTATTTTTGTAGACTTTTGTAGAAGATATATTAAAGTATCTGGAGCACTTTCTGGCATATACAAACCACAATGTATCCAAGGGGGCACATACTGGAAACCTATTTTGTTTGGAAGAAAAATCAGGTCTAGGTTATAAACTGCTCCTCATTTTGGTTTCAATGACCTTGTAATTAGTAGAAATTCTTGTAACTTTGACTATATTTTTAGTTTCCCAGAGTCATTACAAACTTTTATTTTTCTGTGCTTTCATAAATATTTTATTTATATTTTTCAGAAAAGTATGAGTTTTAAAGTACAGAGAAATTACAAATAACATGTACAAATAACAGTTTTTGAAACACTGTTTTTAATTTCACAAGAACAGTCTGTCATTTTCTATGTTTTTCTGTTTTATTTAAAACATTATTTCTAGATTATTCAGCTGTTAATTAAAACAATGTGCTAAAAGCAGAAGATTCTCTTCTGTATAATGTCATAATGGAGAACATCTGTATTTTTGTAGAGTAGAAAACCCAGACGTGCAGAAGTGGTCCATACTGTGAGACAATGGAGGTTGATCCTGGGAGTCCCAACTCTTTACTTTGGTTTTGTCCATGATTTGCTGTGGAAACTTTTCAAGCCACCCATTAGTACCAGCAAAAGTCAGTAAAGGAAACTCAGGGATTGACTTGGCAGTAAATAAGTGGAAGAAAATCAGCTATGAACAGCAAGATATTTAGTCTTTCATAACTTTACATCAAGCAGATAATTGGCCCAGTAATACATATCATGGCCAGCCTTTGAAACTGAACTACAGCCATTTACCTACAGTTCTTGATTTCAATCCCTGTTTCTAACTTCAGTATCCATATTTCACTTTCCATTCATTTGTTCATTCACTCAATAACTATTTACTGGGTATTTATTATATTCTAGGCTAAATCATAAGATCTGGAGATACATTACTTAAAAAAAACAGAAAGAAACTGTTGCCCTTATGAGTAATAGATGAATATTTTGTGATTCAATAACCTGCCTCAGATATCTCTGTGTACATAATATAATCTTCAGATCTTTTGAAGTTTCTAACATACTAGCATTTCCTGACATCTTTTCAGACTTGATAATTTGATTTTTCTGGCAGATTCCTGACCATTCTAACATTAATAATTACCATGGCAATTGGTAACACAGACAAGACTGATGATTTATGCACTAAGTCAATGTTTATGTTTATAAAGGGTTTCTAAATTCACATAGACAGAAAATTCAGTATACTGCCAATAACAGATGTGATCTTTCTTTAGATCACAACCCTGACATCCTCACCAATGATGCTAGGGCACAGGAAGAGTAATATAACTTGGTTTAATACAGTAACTTCTATAGATTCAATAATTTAAGTTTTTTTCTTTAGATGATTCTTTAGATGGTTTACATTTTATCTTATTTAGATGAATTTTCCATCTTTAGGATTTCCTGTCCTTCTTCCTGATACACACAAAATAGCTTCAAGATGCAAGATGTGGAGGGTCACTTAATCCTCAGAGGCTGAGAGGAAGGGGAAAGGAAAAACTTTATACACAGGTCCTTGAGTCAGCTGGCAGACTGTGCTACACTGTGTGGTAAGAATCTCTGTAACTTCTTTGGTCTGGTCAGAGATCCTCCCCTTCTGACTCAACCTTACCTATATTTAATAGCACTAAGAAGTCTTGGGACTGTCTACAGGGTACTGTAGGTGGCTGCACTTGACTATAGGGGTACTCCATCCCTGCCTAACTTCTGGTTGTTACTATAGCTGGACTCTTAACACCCCTACATTTCCACATCCACCCCACTCTGAAGGTATGTGATATCTGATAAGACATTTCTGTAGCCCCTCAGGCATTAACAGGGACGTGGGAAGAATTTTATCAAGGATCTCATTCTGCCCAGAGACTCTGAGAGCAGGAGAGACAGTCTGTGTAGCTGTGTCCTCTTCAAGGTAGAATTGCTTAAATAGTTCTTGACTAGGCTTCAATACAACCGATAGATCTCTCTGTTAAGTTTGTTGCAGTAGACATGCACATATGTGTGTCACTTCTGACACAAACCCTATATTCTAGCTAATGATAGAAAATGTCTGATTTTTCTTGGGATTTTTCCATTTAAGAATTGACCTACTACTGGGCACAATGATGTACACCTATAATCTTAGCTGGTTGGGAAGCTGAGGCAGGAGGATCTTGAGTTTAAAGCCAGCCTCAGCAACTTAGCAAGGCCTTAAGCAACTCAGCGAGACCCTGTCTCTAAGCAAAATATTTATTAAAACGGCTGAGGATGTAGCTCAGTGATTAAACAAACCTGGGTTCAATCTCCGGTACAAAAAAATAGAATTGACCTATCTTAGTTAAGTACATAGCATCAGAATGGTCTAAGTCACAGCCCATAAAACATTACTACTACCACCAAGTGACTACAAAAGCATTTGATTAAGGCTGACTGAGGTTGATGAGAATGAGCATAATAGAGATATATCCTTTGGTAGGTGAAAAGGTGTTTGGATCAGCATTGTAGTGTAAGAGTTGTTGCCAGTGCTCTTTATTTTATCAAGTCATTTGCAATTTTAGAGATGCCCAGTTTGCACTAAGGCATAATGAACCCCATGAGAGTTTAGCATTGCTGGCCCAGTTTTAAAAGTGGTTAACTGACTTGTTAATGTAGTGTGAGCTCCTAGCACCGCATTAGGTCTATCAATCTAATTAGGTTGTATGCCCACTGGGCATAGACTGTGAGTGCTTTACTAAGTTTTTCTGTAAGACTCAGTGTATTTTGTGTCTCAATAAATGTCTTTAGCACTAAATCTCACAAAGCAGTACTCAAATCACCACTTAAATATTGTAAAACTAAAATCACATGATTTATGGAACTAATAGTTTCACTCAACTTGAAAACTACCAGCTAATTTTATGGAGGAGGTTTTGGAACTGTTACATTTCTTTATCCAATCACTGAAGGGAAAAATCTTTTGACATGTCTATACATTAGATAGATGTGAGAATATAGGGTTCCTGTAGGATTTTATAATGCCATATTTATATAAAGAGTTTAAAATTACATTATATTATTCCTTTTTCAAATTGTGTTATCCAGTTTATTAGTTGTTCATTTTCTTTGACAATAACCCAAGACAGCCTGAGAAGACTGCACTTCTTTAATAGACTGAACTGCTATTAACACTAATCTATGCAAGCATCAGATTTGTGCTCCATTGATAGCTAACTTTTAATACTTTATCAGAATTAACTTTCTTTCTATTGTCCCTGGCTATTTATAGTATATGTGGCTTCAGAGTTAAAACAGTTATCAAGAGAAATTTTCTAACCATATGTGCATATTATGCTATCTCAACTATAAGATTCATGGGGGTATTCCAGGTCTGGCATATCTTAAGGAATCTTCAAAATGTGAATGAATATGGATGTGCATAACATCTCCTAGCAATAAAGAACATTATTATGTGTACATGAGGCAGCAACCTGGGAAAGAAAAAGGATAGAAAGACAGAATAATGTAGGGTGCTTCAGAGAACTTACAAGGTCTTCAAGAGAAAACCCATTCAAGATGGAAATAGATTCACGTAGGCAAGTATTTCCCTACAAATAATACAACTCTATATTGGTTTGGTGATTGCAACTTTAATTCCTTTGAGAATACCTAATTGGTTCCCCAGGGTCCATAAGATTCTTATGAAGCATGAAAAAGAGAAAATAAGCTCAACATTTTATATATATATATATATATGTATATATATATATATATATATATTTTATAGTATCAGACAAGCCTAGAGTTGATAGAACCTTGGACTGCTTCAACAGCAAAAGCAAAAATTAGTAGGGATGATTTTCTTTGCTCATGAAAACAACAGCTAAAAGGAAAAAGATAATGTTAAGCAACACATTTGACTAGTTAGTAATGTTTATGATATATCTCTGGGGTCAAAGAACAGATTAAAGTTATAATTACAGAGTATTTAGAAAACAATTACAAGAAGTTGCTATTAAAACATCTGAGATATGCCCCCAGCATTGTGATCCTGTTCTCTCAATGTCATTTTCTACTTTTAGAATGAAGACTCACTGAAGAAAGCTGACTTTAGGTTTGGATTAGGAAATGTAAATATGAATTGGGAACATTGGTCATACAGAAAGTAATGAAACTCTAAAAGTTTACAGGTTTCATATCAAAATAAGTCCAGAATAAACATAAAGAGGTTTCCAATGGACAAGAATGGGCATTTTGACTGACCATAAGAATAATATCCGTTCTAGATAGAAACACACCAAATACATTTAAATTCATAAGTTCATAAGAATAAGTATCTCCCCTACCCTTCCTAAACACTCCCCACCCCCGAAAAAATCCTTAGGAAAGTGGATTTTGAAAAGTATAAAGAAATGAATCATTCACTCTACCCTTCCCATAGGCACCAACCTCAGAATAACCAAATAACTGGCAAGTGAAATTTTTTCTGAGGAAATCTTGGAGCTAGTAAGTGAAAGAGGAAAGATAAAAGTTGCAAATCACAATTCTGCAACTGCAAATCTAATGTGAATGATCTAGACAAGGATCATCAATGGCTGCTAATAACAAAAAAGATCATCAACATTGTGTATTGTGATGGAAGTACATACCATCACATTGAAATTAGATCTGATTACCTTTCTCCATATAAGGACTACTTTATAGGGATATAAGGGAAAGAGAAAATATGGGAAATGATGCCAAAGAAAAATCATCATCAAAATCCAGACTAAGGCAAACTTTACCTAATAGAATAAAAAGATTTCTTAAATACAAAGAGCGATGGAAGGAGGAGGAAAGGGGAAGGAATAAGGAGAGGGAGAGAACAAGTGCTTAAAAGACATAACAAGTTATGTAAGAATGTTTATCATTTATTTATTTGTTATTTAATTTTTAAATAAATGACAGCAGAATGCATTACAGCTCTTATTATTCCTATAGGCCACAATTTTTTATATCTCTGGTTGTATATAAAGTATGTTCACAGAAATTCATGTCTTCATACATGTACTTTGGATAATAATGTCCATCACATTCCACCATCATTGCTAACCCCTTACCCCCTCCCTTCCCCTCTCACCCCTCTGCCCTAACTAGAGTTCATCTATTCCTCCCATGCTCTCCTCCCTATCCCACTATGAGTCAGTCACCCTATATCAGAGAAAACATTCAGCATTTGTTTTTTTGAGATTGACTAATTTCACTTAGCATTGTCTTCTCCAGCACTATCCATTTATTTGCAAATGCCATGATTTTATTCTCTTTTATTGCTGAGTAATATTCCATTGTGTATATATGTCACATTTTTTTTTATCTATTCATCTACTGAAGGGCATCTAGGTTGGTTCCACAGTTTAGCTATTGTGAATTGTGCTGCTATAAATATTGATGTGGCTGTGTTCCTGTAGTATGCTGTTTTTAAGTCCTTTGGGTATAGACCAAGGAGTGGGATAGCTGGGTCAAATGGTGGTTCCATTCCCAGTTTTCCAAGGAATCTCCATACTGCTTTTCATATTGGCTGCACCAATTTGCAGTCCCACAATGTATGAATGTACCTTTTTCCCCACATCCTCACCAACACTTATCGTTGTTTGTCTTCATAATAGCTGCCATTCTGAGTGGGATGATATGACATATTAGAGTAGTTTTGATTTGCATTTCTCTAATTGCTAGAGATGATGAACATTTTTTCATCTATTGTTTATTGATTGTATATCATATTCTGTTCAGGTCCTTGGCCCCATTTTATTGATTGAATTTTTTTTTGGTGTTTAGCTTTTTGAGTTCTTTATATACCCTAGAGATTAGTGAGATTAGTGCTCTATCTAATGTGTAAGGAGCAAAAATTTGCTCACAAGATGTAGGTTCTAAATTGAGGGAAGATACAGTGTCTAAGGTGGAATTGAAAATCCTCCAGTAGAGTGGTGGAGTGCTTGCCTGTTATGTGTAAGACCTTTGGTTTGATCTCCAGCAACAAACAAACAAAAACAACAACAAAGTCCAAGGGTGGTAAATGTAACTGGAGAGCTACAACAGAAAGGATATCAACTACCAATTGATATAGGTAGAGCTGGGGAATAGATATATAGGTAAGTTCACTATAATATTTTAATTTTAAATATGTTTTAACTTTTCTAAAATTAAAAAGCTAAAAAAATATGAACTAGGAACAAAATATTTCTCAAAGAAAACATTTTGGTCATGGGTATCGTTATTATTAAACAAGTCATAAATCTTTCATCTCAAAAACTTTAAAACAATGAATAATAAATTCAAGGAACATAAAATAAATTAAAGCAGATATTAAGAATTCACAAAGTATAATGACTCATGTCAAATACAGCACAGTAATTGATATCCAATTTTCTCTCTAACCTGAGTGAAGAAAACTCAATCAAGCAGTTTTGAAATCTAGCATCATAGCATAAGTCCTGGAATTTCACTTTTTGTTCCTAACAATCTGGAACTCCTTATGGGTTCTGGAGTCACAAAGTCAATGGAGATGATTGATGGGGATGACTTCTTTCAAGTCAATTCAGAGTCTTAACCTGGTCTGAGACCTTATAGCTATTATCCTTGAACTGTTAATGCTCCTCTGACTTGAACTCTCACTTGTGAGCCTAGTGATAGTCCCCCACAGCACCAAATCACTATCAACATGTCAACTTCTTCAAGATGCCTTTTTCCAGTAATCCCATATGTAGTGGACTTCTGGGCTCCCTCTGGTATAGATTGCTGTCCACCCTGACTCTCACCTGGCTCCAGCCTCTTTCTCCAGTGTTCTCTTTACCACTTCCATGCAAAATATAAAAATCTGGAAGGCAAGATTTTATGTGACAATTTTTTTCAATCCAAATAACATTCTCAGATAAAAATTATTATAGGTACAGGGTAAAAATGGGAGTTCATAACCCACTTGAAATATGATATGTCAAGAACTATGTAATGTTTTGAACAACCAACAATAAAAATTAAAGAAAAAAAATTATTATAGGGACAATAGAGAGTGTAGAGTCTTGCATTTATAAGGAATACTGTCATTTAGCTAATTAAGTCTCTTACACTGAAAGTTACTTTATGGTATATAAATAGATAATAAATATCAGCCACACATTTTCAATTAGAATCATTCATTTTTCTTTAAAATATTTTCCCTAAAATCTGAATTGGCAATAATTCATGTACTCATCATTTTATGTGTGAATGTATTATTTATTTTAATTATTTGTTCAAAGTTCTATTTCTATGCAATATTAAAAAATACTTTATCACTGAAATATCAGTGAAGTTGAATAACTTTATAAAGTTGAGATAGTAAAATCTCATACTTACATATGGATTAAGTAAGATAGTAATGTAAATTTTCAGCATGTATTCCAGACTCATGATGTATTCTTGGTATGTTTAAGAATTCTCTTAACAAATAAGAAAGGATAACATTTAAACACCAACTATAAAGTTCTTATGAATTGTACATTGCTACACTTTTATGGTGGTGATATTGAGATATTTTGAGCAAAAATTATTCTGTGATTGAGTCATGACATTATTTCCACTCATCGTTTAAAAAAAATTAAGAGAAAATATAGAAAAATATAATATTTTTCTCAATGACAAAGAAATCATGCATTATGCATTTCACAGAAAATACTGTCATGAAAAGAAAATGAAGATGAAGTTATTAACGGTTTGTATATTCATGGATTATTAACTCTCCTGATTTAATTATGTATTTGCTCTAAGATTTCAGAAAACTGTAAAAGCACTAGTGGGAATCTAGTGCAATAATGATCATCTTATCTTCTGTGCTTGGAGTGTTGTTCAACTTTTGAAGGGTATAAATCCCAATAAATCAAAAATACAAAAATAAATATGTTCTTCTGTTGAATCATTTAGGGAATATATATTTTGTCAAGAGCCACTCCGGACAGAAGCTGTGAGTGCTGTGAGTGCTAAACCTAAAGGTTTAGGTCCTGAGTAAAGGGGTGACGAACAGTTACTGCACCCCATAATACATTGGGCTTTACCTCCACTCAGATAAGGAAGGTGTGGTTCCAGGAGGGGGTGTCACCCATGGGGTTGAATTACACCCATCTGTTCCTTTATAATCCTACCCCTTTGCCCTTTATGAGATAGAATATTCCATAGAACCTCCCCTTGTGTGTCCCCTATATAAGAATAAAGAATTCCAGTGGCTGTCTATGCCTTTCCATGGACCCCTAAGATCACAGAGCCATCCCCAGATTTTGAAAAGGCACTGCTGTGTGTTTGCGTGCTTTCTTTGTTTTCTTAAGTTATTGGAATAGTCAAATTTTGTGAACCCAGCATTAGGTCACCAGCCAGATAAATGGCAATAATATTTTACAGATGTTTTGAACATTAAAAAAATATTTTCCCTTCTATATTCTTTTATTTTCATTAATAGAATGGGCTGAGGGTGTTGGGTGGGGAAAAGAGCTGAATAAAGATATAATATTTGGTTCCTTAGAAGGTATAATGTCCTCAAGAGTATCAGAAAGTGAAAGTGAATAAAAGCATTTATTTTCAAAAAAGAGAAAAATGAACCTACTAGAGTGTACTTTTTATTGCTCGATTGTCCAGTCAATCTCGTTTCCTACCAAATCATATTGTTACCTTCAGAAAACAACGAAAGTTGAAGTCTTGCCCAAATGTGTAAAGGCTTTGTGTATTCTTAGTTTTGTTTTGTTGTCTTTTGCTCTTTTCAATTTTAGTTTAGGTCCTAAATTCTGTGCAGGTTTTCAAACCTAGAAAACTTTGAGTTGAATGTTTATAAGGCATGCAACCAAAAGGCTATTTTGTCAAATCAAAAGTTCATAATATTTTTCTGTTGTTACATAAGGCAGCAGTCAAAAGCTACCAAAATTAGGAAGCGCTTTCTCTCTCTTTCTTCCTTTTCATCACCACCCACTTCTAAACTCTTCATTAAAATACCCCCCATGTATTGTGTAGGCTAATGGGCCCACATATTTGAAAATCATTGATTTCTTTCCCGTTTTAAACATTTATTTTCCCAAAATTATCCTTCTGTTTGGAGACACGATCCAAACATTTTGACCATTCAAAGTCTACACATACCAGGGTCCATCTCAAAATCATCTTCTGCCAAGAAATCTAGAATGGCTGCTGCACTGGGAATTAGCTATCTTTACATTATGATCACTTATCAAAACACCAGCCCCAGTTAAATTTAGGTTTTTGTCCTCTCTTCTTCTGTCCCAAGTGTCTGAACATGGGGCTATAGGAAAACAGTCATGCTAACCACAGGAATTTTGTATTCATCTATGCAGATCTGAAGTTACAAGTGATCCTACTACATTTCCTCAGTTAATTCACTTTCTTGCTTTCCTAGGTGAAGGTTTCATATTTTCTTTCCTCACAAAGCTCTAATATCTCTGTCCTTCATTCTGTCACTGAGAAAAGTTGGGCAACAAGAATAAATTTTTCATGTACTTACTACTTAGTCAATCACACAATGGGACTTCTTTTCCTCTGACAATGGCAGTTTCGTGGCCTATACCTAAGAATCCGTCAAACCTCTGTGCATAAGGTTCTCTTCATCTCACTCGAGGGTACTCTTGCAATTAGTATTTCTTGCATCATCATATTACTGTGTAATTTATCCAGTATTTACTAGATAATGTTATCAGCCTGAAAAGATACTACAAGATTTTCCATTTTAAGTAAAAGCTCCTCCTGACCTCACACCCCTTTTGAACCATGACTCAATTTTTCTGCTCATCTTTGCAGCAGAATCCTCAAATGAGTTGCTCATACTTCTGCTCTCCACCTGTCCTTTCATTCTCTTGAATCCAATGCAGTCATCAGAAAATTGCTTGACTTTAGCTTCAGATGATATTCAAATTTTGACATGTTCACATCACTTCTCTACCTTCATTCGATTCTAAAAACCATCATGTCTTTGAATTAGTGTCTCAACATCCCAATTGGCTTTCCTGGTTCCTCCATGGTCCCTACCCATCAATCCAAATGATACTTTAAAAATATGAGTCAGTACATGCTGTGCTCCTGCCCAAAGCCCATCAGATTCCATTCTGAGTTAAATAAAGTCCAAATGTGCAACGTGGTCTGCCAACCTTCTCAAGATCTGGCTCTGCACTATCTCTGTGACGTCGTATATTCAGTTCTCATCTAATTCTCGTATCACTACCACCCTCCTTCTCCACACACATTACCCTATTAGAGATCCACACTTACCCTGCCTCAAAACTGACACTTGCCAGAGAAGGTTTCCCTATTTACCTACATGTTTGCTCTCTCACTTCTAGTCTCTACTCCAATACCACTTTCAGACCAGAGGCCTTATTAATCACCCCATGACTCTATTTTTATAATCTGCACTATTTATCTGTATGGCATTTATCCATACCTAAATACTACATAGTTATATGTGTTACCCATCTTCCCCAGCTAGGATATGTTACAATAAAAAGCAAATGTTTTTTATTCATTTTTATATTATCTTTCATGTAACTGCTCTCAATAAGCATTTATTGGTTAAATAATAATATCACATGTTTGACATCCCATTATTTAATTTAATAACTCATTTGCACTAGGTATGCAGTACATATGTGTGCTTTTATTCTGTTTTCATATAATATAATGTGTTTTCTTCACAGTAACCACTGATGCCTAATACTACACCTGCATATATTATCTGTTTGCACTCAACAACTCTGAGATGAAGGCTACTTTATAGATGCAGAAATAACTCCAGAGAGATTAAACCTGTTGACCCTGACTACATTCACCATGCTCATTCCTGACCCCCAAATTGAAGGCTTTTCCTATTACTTTACATTGAATTAGATTTTTTTAACATTTAATCCATCCAACCTATTCTATTTGTTTAAAATTTCATGAAATTAAGTATCAGGTTAATTAAATGTAAGTATCACATATATACCTTTGAAACTTGGTTCTAGAGAAATTGTGCTGAATTAACTACTTGACCAGAACTATTTTCTCATTTGCCTTTATTTTCTTCTCCATTCATTAATGAAAACACACATTTGCTAATGAAAACACACTTAAAGTTCCATGAGATAATTGAGTTTCCTAAACTATTGAGCATGAGAGAATGGAAAACCACACTATTTTAGCTCAGTGAGACATTGAAATTTCTACTTTTAGAAGTTATTTTGGGCAAAAAGTATGACTCAATGAGTATACAAAACTTGAACTTAAATAGTATATTCATCAATCAAAATTTTTCAATATCAAGTTTTAACATTTTTTCAGATTTAATTATTTTTATCTCACTAATTTTTTTATTAATTTCTGTATCACACATCTGCAACCTTCCTGCAGGCCTTTATATTTCCAGTTGTTACAGACAGCATTGGCTAGAACACACTGGTGAAAAGAATGTGGCATTTGCCTTGCAGGTCCTCTCTGTGATGTCTACATGTGCCTCTCTCATTCCCAGCTGAGCCATGACTCAGGAGGTGCTGAAGCTAAAATTGCAGGGTAAACATGAAGATGCGGACACCTGAATGAAACTGGGTTTTCCAGTGTCTTTTTCTCACTGTTGCCCATGTTTCTGTCCTGTTGATCATGGTTTGGGGCTACACCATCTACCTCGGGGGTACTATATCTATTTCTACCTTGCGGGAAATCACCCTGTGCATCTGTCTTTCCTCACTCTTCTCCATGTACCCTGAAGCAAACCCATCACCAAATCCCATTATTTACCTTCTAAATAATAATTTAATCTATGAATTTCTCTGCCTGTTCCCACAATATAGATCCAAATTTCTACATACAGCAATATCTTTCAATTTTCCAGATTCCAAACTTCTAGATTAATAGCCAGAGTGATTTATTTTAAACACAAATCAATTCAGATCTATGTAAAACCTTTGAATGTCTTCTCATTGCTTTTTGAAAGTAATTTAGTTTCTTGCTATAAGCTGCAAGACTCTGAGTTAGCCCAGTAATACCACTAATTCACTCCCTACTGACCTATTCATGGAACTTGACTGGAAACTTGCAGATGACCTTCCCTATGACTGAAATGCTCTTTTCCTGACTCTACAGGGCTGGCTTCTTTCCAATCTCAAGTCTCCATTAAAATGATTCCTTCAGAGAGGCCTTCTCTGAATACTCAAATTATTTCTTTGTGTTCTCTTTCAAACAGTTTCATTGATTTTAAACATAGTACATTTTGCATTCAGTTACATATTTACTTGTTTTGTGTCTCCCACTAGACTCTAAGCTTCATAGGGACAGAAACAATGTCTATATTGACAATGTCTATGTTGCTCTCCAGTGGACACATGAGTACTGGTACAGTGCCCATATGTGGTAGTTTCTCAAAAAGTAATTGATGGGCTAGGTTGTGACCGAGACATGGAGTGTTTGCCTTGCACTTGTGGGCCCTTCGATTCCATCCCCAGTAACGCAAAAACAAACAAAAAATCAAAAATCAAACAAACAATTGATGAACGAATGAATGAACAGCAGAATAAATTTCTTGATAAATTTGGTGAAAGTTGAGTATTTAATTTGATTGAAATACCGTACTTCCATTTTGAAAATTATTTTAAATATTTTTCAGATGTTTGAGCCAAATGAACTTAATTAGAGATAAAATTAAACTACATACAATTATATTTTTATGGTAAGGTTTTACATTTCCTGCATTGCATGATGAAGTTTTTCTTTGGGGAAACATCCATTTTATCAATGAAGCATTAATTCATAGGCTTAAATGTTGAAACTTTTTAATTATAAGGGATGGCATGACTGACTCAGTACTGCATATACTCATCTGCACAAAAGCCTCTCCTTTAGACCCCTTGTCCCTTTCTGTACAGGGCTAAGATTTATTTATGTCACAGTACTGTTGCAGGAAAAGAACACATGCTGCCCACTTCTGATGTCCTTCATCTTTGCCTCACTCAAAAGCAACTATGTGGGTAGATGTTGAAGAAACATGAAGTAGTGTAATAGATAAAAAGCACTGGCTGTGTAAGTACTAGTATCCATCCTTGTCAGATCCACGAAGAGGTATGTAAAGACACAGAGGACTGTTCCCACCATTCAGTTAGTAATTGCACAACTGGAACTTTAAACAGGTCTCCCGTATTTGAAAATAGTGGTCATTATGGTAATACCATAACCAAATAGCTAAACTTTCAGGAAGAAAATATTTTTATTTGGAGACTTGTGTTAAGTCCTTGTGGGGGAAGTGCCAATTAAGTTTTTACTGAAGAATAGATGGGATTTAGTCTGGAGAGATGAAGGCACAGATTCCTGGACACAAACAGAGAAAACCAGAGTTTACAGGAAATAGGAAGTACTGCAGTCTGCCCTAGTCAGGGAATTTATCTTACTAGGGAATAAATAAAAAGATGTACTTTAATTTGATCTGAAAAATCTAATGCTGAATTGATGTGAACATTAAAACAACTTATTCTTTCATGGCTTAATTAGTTTTTCTACATTTTTAAACAGCTTCATTGAGATATAAGTCACATGTCATATAAATCACTCATTCACAGGGTACAACCCATTGGTTTTCTGTATGTTCATTGAATTTACCATCACCATTATTAATTTTAGAACCTTCTTCTCACCCAGGAAACTCTATAACCTTTAGTCACAGTCAACTAACCTCCCACAATTATGCTTCTTGATCTTTCTGCACTTTCCTTACCATATTTTTTCAGTTTGTATCTGCCTTTGATATGTTAAATTTTTTGGTCTGTTTGCTTTTCTTTGTTCTATTTCCATGGTGCAGAATACTGATAGACACATGATAGGCAGTCGATAAAATTTTTGATAAATTAATGAATAAATATCACGGGAATTTTGAAAGAAGTAATAATTAGTAGTACACTTATTTATAATTATAAAAAAAGAATTATAAAGAAGACTTAATTATAAAGAATGAGAGGAAAATAACTTAAAATAATAATTCATGGAAATATAACCTACAGTATTTTAAATGGGGAGAAAAAATGAAAGATTTTTATCTAATGGAGGAGTTTGGAGTTTGTTTAATATTGAAACCTTAATCAACATACCCAAGAGATGGATTCCTGCAATCCCACATTTATTGTGGTACTCTTTGCAATAGATAAGGTATAGAACAATGTGAGTATCCATCAATGGATGAAAGTATATACCAATATGGTATATACACAGTGAAATATTATCTAGCCATAAAGAAGAATGAAATCTTCTGATTTGCAGCTAAATAGAACTGAAGGACATTATGTTAACTGAAACACAGAAAGACAAGTTCTATGTGATTTCTCTCACATAGGAGCTAACAAAGTTGCTCTGAACATAGAACAATAATTACTAGGGGTTGAGAAGCAGGAAGAAGGGGGGATAAAGAAAGATTGGATTTGTTGGTGTACCTTACTTGCATTTGTAGAATAGCACACAACACACTGATATGTGTAATTCCATACATGTTAATAAAAATATAAACAAATAACCACTGGAAAGAAAGATTGGATCCTAAATCATATTGTGAATGTATTATTTGATTAACACTACATTTTCAGCATTTAGCATGGTAGTTCACATAGGTTGGTAAGAATACATGCTCTGTTGGGTTTAAGGGTTAGTAAACATGTTTTATTTGGAGTTCCCACCTCCCCCTCCAGTACTGGGTATTAGACCCAGGACTTAGTGCTGACTAGGTAAATACTCTACCTCTGAATCACATCCCCAACTCTTCTGTTTGGAATTGGAAAGGTAGAACTGCAAGGCAGGAGATGATCTGATAGGAAAAGTAAGTTTGACAAGCTTTCCAGGAAAGGTGGATGATCTGATAGATCAGGACAGCTTTCAGATACTGGAAATGTAACTAAGTTCATGTAAGAAAAGACACTACCATTTGGTGAAAAACATGATTTAGCAAAATTAGAAATTAATTTGAGATATTTATAACCAGGAGGCAAAACAAACAAGTGCTAAAACTTTAAATTAATTTTATGCATATGTGTCTTTTATTCATTAGGTAAACTTTTAAAAAGTTATGTGCAAATCAAATAAGGGCAAATCTAATTACATTGACTTATATTAAATGAGTTCTTTTATCTGCATTTCTGATTGATTTGCAGTTGGCTGTCCTTCACAACACCTTCACCATTTCTCTGCTCTTCAAGATTCTCTGCCAATTAGTTGATGAACTGTCAGCATTTAAATTCATCAGGAGATTACTATTTAAAAGATGTCTATAATAAATGTTTCAGTCATATGAGAAAATTGTATTTGGATATATTGAGTTTTCTAAAGAGCAAGGATCATGCATCATTAAATTTCAAAAGAATTTTAGCAACGTCAAATTATAAATAGAGTATGTGTTTACAATGATTTCAAACACAACAAATGTTAAAATATATTAATTCATTCAAGTATATAAAACAAAGGCACATAGTAACTTTAACCAATGTAAGAATTAAGATCTCTGCATTCAGATTTTCCAGAAGTGGAAGTCTGTGATTTCTAAAAAAGGTAGATTCATAAATATAAACATTTACTTATTTATTCATTTAGTATTTTTTTCTTTATTCATCCATATGTTAGATATTTCTTCTATGCAAAATACTACAGTAAGTTTCATGAGAGACAAAGATACATATATTTTCTTTTCCCCCTGCAAGAACTCTGGATTCCAACAGAAGAAATAAGACCAATATTCAAATCAACAATGTAACATGATGGTCAATGCTGACAGGAATAAGAGAAACTTACACTGGAGTTACTCTTGGCTAGAAGTTATAAATAATTTCTGAAACAGGTATTCTTTGACCTGGCCTTTCCATATGTGGGTTTATTTTAGACTTTCAGAGATACTTCAAGGTTAAAGTAAATAAGTAAAATAGCAATTCCTATTTCAAAAATCTGCTTAATTTAGGTTTTTTTTTGTAGTTATTGTTTAATCTGTCAAAATTATGAGTCAAATTATTTTTTAACTAAGCAGCTGATTCAAGCCAAAAGGATCCATCTGATAACCCTGGGTTTATTTTGCGTATAAATGAGCTCTCACTGCACTAACTATTGGCAGTGGAAGTAACAGAGAGCTATTCTTCATAAATAGTTCATCTGGAAATAAGCTGAAGCATTTCAATGTAGGAAGACAGAGGTGAGGATAGAGGGCAAATCTGGGGATGTTGAGGCAAGGAGAAACTTAAGGACAAAAGAGAAAAATTAAATATAGCAAGTTTTGAAACAAAGACAACATTGGCTACAGGGGCTGATTATAAGAATTGACTATCGGTTCATTAGTGGATACCCCATGTCAGGCAAGAGTTCTTGTGTATTCAGCTGCTGGTCCATGAGACTCATGCTGCAGTTTGGAAAGCTCATTACAGGTATAGGTATGTAAGGGCAATTTAGAAACGTATTGTAATAATCTTACATTAGCTTGTGAATATGTGAGCCCTCCTTTGAATCTCCCGGCTTTATTTATTTTTTTGTTAGAGTTTGACACAAGTGCCACCATTTTGAATCTGAAAAAATTTTCACAATACTTACTTTTTTTTTTAATTTTACACATGACATTACAATGATCTTGGCAATTCATACATTTGTATCATTGGGGTATTACTTTTTTGACAAATATTGACAGTCTCTTTTTATAATTAATATTTTAAAAATATTAAAACTTAACAGTGTTCCAAACTGCTATTAAATTTTATTCTTTTTTAAAAAAAATATTTGTTAATTGACCTTTATTTATTTATTTATATGTGGTGCTGAGACTTGAACCCAGTGCTTCATGCATGCCAGGCAAGTGAGCTACTGCTGAGCCATAACCCTAGCCCTTAAATTTTATTCTTAAGAAGTTGGGCTGGGGATGTGGCTCAAGCAGTAGCGCGCTCACCTGGCATGCGTGCGACCCGGGTTCGATCCTCAGCACCACATACCAACAAAGATGTTGTGTCCGCCGAGAACTTAAAAATAAATATTAAAAATTCTCTCTCTCCTCTCTCACTCTATCTTAAAAAAAAAGTGATAACAGAATGATTAAAGCATATACATATTTGGCAGAAATATCTGACAAAATGCCTTCATTTATATTATCTTATTTCACTAATTTATCAACCATTTTGATATTTACTATGCTGCAGAGAATAAATGAGTAATAATAATATGAGATTCAATAACCTTTTCCATTTGACAGGAGCCAAAATGTTTGCTTGGTGTACCTTATTTCATTTAATTATCAAATTAATGAGTATCTTATAAAATATGTGATAAATATTATTATTTCTATTTCACAAATGAAAAAAACTTAAATGTAGAGAGTCTAGATAACTGCCTAATATTACATAAATAATATATGTGCCCAAGATTCAACCCAGATGAGTCTTTTTCTTAAATTAGTGTTCTTAATTAATTTCTATACATACTAATGAGGAAACAGTGAAAATCAGATTCATCTGTAATGTTTACTCATGATAACCAGTTTTATGAAAAAACAGAAGTGAGATACAAGTGAAATGCAGAAATGCAGACTGGGAGTTCTGAGAGGCAGAGAATCTCTTTTCCCTTTTGAAATTCTAATGTCTGGCTTTGTTCTGTAGAATGTAGTGATAGCTTCGGTTTCATTTGTTGGATGAATGAACACAAAGTGATACAAAGAGAGACTGTAGCATCCAGAGTCATTTTTGCATGAGAAATTGAAAAGTTAAATTTCTTCCCTGAAACCAAACATTTATCTAATCAAAATATCTGGATCTGAAGGCATACAATCTAATTCTATATTTATTCTTCTCCAGAGTTATTTCAGCAGACTGTCTTCAGCTCCCTCCCCCCGCCCTCACAGGAAAGGCACATAAACAGAGATGGCCCCTGTCATCTATTAAGATGACAGTATTCCTTTTAATTTTTTTTAAATTTATCAACTTTATTGATATATGATTGGTAGATAGAAGCTATATAGTTTACGGTATACAACTTAATGTGCTGATATTTGTGTGTATTCTGATTTGATCACCACAATAGCTACCATTTGTGTGTGTGTCCTTTGTGTGTGCATGTGTTTATGTGTGCATGTGTGTATGTGCATGTTTCAGGGTCCACAGTTGGGTCTGAGGTTGGTGAACATGTTACCAAGGAGGTAGACAGGCATGTGTCCTCTCAGGTCCTGGATAGGCAGGCCCCTGTGTTAGAGCAGGGCTGAAGCTAGACCTCAGGGCTGTTCCAAATTCACAGCCAGGACCAAGACCAGCCACTGGGAACACTGATGGACATGGTTTTTTCTAGGTCCCTTGGTAGGTGAGGCTGGTGGAAATATAATAGCCAACCCGAACTGGAGCTGAGTACAAAAGGAGACAGAGCAGATTCTGGTTTATGCCTGGGACCATGTCATCAAGCCTGCCACTGGAGTTTGTGATGTCCTTCTCAAAGTGACCCATGGCACAGAGTAGCTTTGCACTTCACTGAATTTTCTCTACCTACTACCCACATCCAAAAACTCCCACAAAAGCACTTTGTCTTTGGGTGGCTAACCAATTATTTTTTTCTATAAGGGGGGACAAAAGCTGGAACCTCTTATTGTACCATCAAGCTAGTATCACCCTCAAGATGACAGTATCTAGAACCCTGGTTTTGTTCCACATTTATTCTAAAGTCCAGGGTGCCAGCATGTACCCCAGGGAAGCAGAATGTAGTAACTGGAGCACCAGCTCCCAGTCAGGCAGAGTGGACTTGAGTATCACTCTTCCCCTTACTAGCTGTGTGATCCAAGGCAAAGAGCCATAACCTCATTACCCTCCGTGTTAGTACATAGTACTCATAGAACCTTAAGGGTTAAATATGGAAATGCATAAAAGGTACTTAGCCAGGGAATAGGATGATGGTTATTGGGGGCTGGGGCAAGGGGCAGGGATAAGGAAATGTTGACCAAAGAATAAGACATATCAGTTGGTTAGGAGGAATGAGTTCAGAAGTACTATTGTAAACACAGTGATTTTAGTTAATGATGTGCTACATACTAAAATTGCTAAGAGAGTAGATTTTAAATTTTCTTACCACAAAAGAAAGTGAAAAACATGTGAGGTAATGGATATGTTAATTAGCTTGATTTGATCATCCCAAATATATGCATATATCAAAATGTCATGTTGTACACTATAAATGTATAAATTTTTATTTCTGAAAGAAATATTGAAATTAAATTTAAGAAAAAAAAGACAATTCCCAGTGCATATTACATAACCCCAAAGAATTGGCTGGTATTTTATATTACCAGGTATATTAGTTTCTCAGGACTTCCAGAAAAAGTACCTGAAGTGACTTAAAACAACATAAATGTAAGATCTCAAGTTCAAAGCCAGCCTCAGCACCTTAGTAAGGCCCTAAACAACTTAGTGAGACTCTGTCTCAAAATTAAAAAAAAAATGGCTGGAAATATGGTTCAGTGTTTAAGCGCCCTTGGGTTCAATCCCCAGTACCAAAAGTTAAAAATTCAAAAGTAAACAAGCAAACAAACAAGCAAAAAAAAAAAAAAGAAAAGAAAACCCAGAAATATATTATCTCACAGTTCTGAAACATAAAAGTCTGAAAACAAAGGGTTGGGAGGGAGAGTCATGCTGTCTCTGCTAGTTCTAGAGGGGAGAATCCCTCTCAGACACTTGGAACTTCTGGCCTTCCTGAGTTTGTAGATGGACCCCTCTTGACACAGGGCTGTCGGCTGTCTCATCCCTGCTCATCTTCACATCATCTTCCTTCTGTACTTGTCCATTTCTGTGTCCAATGTTCCCCTTTTCTCATGATACCACTTCTACTGGATTAGAGCCCACTGTGATGTTCTCATCTTACATTGATTACCTCTTTTCAAACCCTGTTTACAGATAACATCATATTCTGAGCTACTAGGGGTTAGGACTTTGATGCTCCTTTGGGGGGATACAATCCACTCGATAACGTTTAGCTTCTTTTGATACTACCTCTTAAAGCTTTGAGTCAAGTAACTTCAAATCCACCAATCCAGAAGAGTTGTGTAAAAAGCTCATTTCCGTCCCTTGTACGTCCTACTTTTCTTTACCTAACTTCTCATCAAGCTACTGGCAGCCTCAATTGATTTGCCTCTTGGGACTGGTTTAGTTGTTTTTCCTGGTCTAATTAGGGGACCCACATGGTGACCTGCAGCTTCTGTCCCCAGTAGGCTCCAAGTTCTGCTTTTCTTGCATCAATTTCTGCCTCGGGTGATATGACAGCTTCCCCTGGAGACTGACCTTGTCCTCATTTTACCTACATTAATCCTCTATTGACATAAATAATAGTAGTAATAGCTCATATTTATTGAAAGCTCTTTAGAGTTATATCATATATACTATACGCATTGCCTCATTTAATCCTCACTATGGTCCTTTATGGCCATTTTGCAGAATAGGTTCAGAGAGGTTAAGTTTTCCCACAGAGCACAACTGGGAAGATATAGCAGGGTCTTTCTGACCACACATGGCTTTCCTCAAGAGCATCAGGGACTTTTCCCTTTCTAATGACCCTCCTTTTTGCAGAATATGCACTGGTTGGCTTCCTGTTCTCTAGGGTCCTCAGGATCCCCTTGATCATGAAGTCAGGTGACTTATAAGAGTTGAAGGGCCCTTAGAAGGGTTTAGTCATTCCTTGGATTCTGGCTGACCTTACATGGCAAGTGCCAAAATATTGACTGCTTTCCCCTGGGACCTTTTATTTCCTTGGTTTTTGTCTTAAAGATTTGGTTTTAAACATTCGGTAGGCCAGTTTCACTAGTCTTGAAGTAGGAGTACTGGGTTTTAACTTTAATGTCTATAATTTTATAGTTACCTTTTTTATTTAATTGATGTCAGTATTAGTACTGAAAGCATTATACCCTAATTGATGATTTATTTTTTTAAATTAACTCAGGTTATTGTGTTAGAAGTAGTAGTTTTTCAAAATACTAACAAGCAATTGTTATAAAGTTATATGAGGATTTAGTTTGTATAATAGCTTTGAACAAAGAAATGTTACAGTAATATTTACAACAAAAATCTATCTTTTGAACACAACTTTAAATAAGCTTGATCTTAGCCTATTTTGGAGCCATTTTAATATATACTAAGGTGAAAGGCAGAGCCTTATCTCACGTGAGGCTGGTCTCTTAACAAATCTTATGTATTTTATTTTTGAAGCAAAAGGAGGACTCCAGATGGGTTTGTATAGCGTGCAGGAGTTTGAAATGTTAAAGGTGATAGGTTGTGGAAATTAGACCAAGATACTATTCTCATCAACCAGGGAAAGGACCCAATCTGTTCTCATTATGAAATTCACTCCGAAAGCAACATGGATAGATTAGAGGGATATACATCAAGAGAAAGGGATGTATCAGAGTCTATTGCCTGAAGTAGAAGGAATGAGACTTGACTGGAGATGGTGGCAGAGGGAACAGAGAGGAGGGAGAAGATTCAGGGAACAGATACAATCATTGCACTAGGGACTCACCGAATGAGCGTGAAAAGGAGGAAACAAGAAAATGATCCCAGGCTTCCAGTAAAGCACTTCATGGAGTGATGATTTTCACACAGTTTGGGGACAAGATGGAAAACCAATCATGGGGAAGGCAGAAGAAAACATGGCTTCCATTTTGAATGTGTTGAGGTTGAGGTGCTGCAGGTCAGGTCAAGTGATGGCATCCATCCAGCAGCTGGAAGCAGCCCTAGAGGTCAGGGGATTGTGGTAGTCACCTTGGAACTGATCACCTTGCTTCTGCCTCTCCTCTCCAGGCCCCTGCAGTCTATTCTTTACACAGTAACTCCATGCTACTGCCCTGCTTCCTAACAAGGGCTTTCCATCTCAAGTAAAAATCCAAGTCTTGACCATGATCTACCAGGCCAGAAATAATTTGACCTGGGCTGGGGATGTGGCTCAAGCCGTAGCGTGCTCGCGCCTGGCATGCATGCGGCCCGGGTTCGATCCTCAGCACCACATACCAACAAAGATGTTGTGTCCGCCGAGAACTTAAAAATAAATATTAAAAAAAATTCTCTCTCTCTCCTCTCTCACTCTCTCTTAAAAAAAAAAAAAAAGAAAAAGAAAGAAAGAAATAATTTGACTTGAGTCCCTGTCCAACCTCAACTCCTTCTACTCTCCCTCTCCACCCTAGCCACACCAGCCTCTCCATTCTTTGTCAAGTTAGAGAGGTTCTTCCTTCAGGGTTTCACTTGCTGGTTCTTCTGCCTGGAACATTCTTTTTCCCCAGATATAACTACGGTGAGTTTTCTCATTTCCTCTAGATATTTACTCAAATGTCATCTTTCTCGGTGGGGCCTTCCTTGACTGTTGTATCTAAAGTTTCAAATCTAAAACTTCAATCCCCACTTGGATTTCAAATCTTCCTTCTCAGCTTTATTTTTGCTTCTTTGTGTTTATCTCTATGTAACCTATGCTAAATTTTACTTACAAACATTGTTTTACTGCTGAAATTCAAACTCCATTGGGGCTGACATTTTGTCTACTTTACTCATTGCTCTATCCTGAGTGTCTAGATACAGGTACATGGTAGGCAGACTATGACTGCTTATGATTTAACGAATGAATGGAAAATTCTGATCAGCTAAGTGGTAGAGCACTTGAATACCATGGGTGAGGCACTAGGTTTGATTCTCAGCACCCACATATAAATAAATAAAATAACATCAACAACTAAATTTTTTTTTTAAATTTAAAGAATTTCAAACAAACAAAAATGCATCAACCTTGGGAAAAAAACCCACAATAAAAATGTTTAGCTGTTTTCAGTGGTGGGATGATGATGTAGTTTAGTGGTAGAATATTTACATGCATGACAGAGGCTCTCTGGGTTCCATGCCAGTAACACACACACACACACACACACACACACACACACACACACACACACAAAATACTTAAAAACCTGACTCTTCAGTGGTTATGTTATTTATGTTAGTATTGATGTTGTTAGTTGCTGTTGTGCAATGCATAATAAAAACAGATGTGTAATTATGTTGGTGTTCTTGTATAGCATAATTCTCAGCAACTAAGAAAGTATTGATATAAGACCAAAGAAATCCAGTATTCCTGACTTTGATTTAGAATGCCAATGTAAACTCATGGCTTGTTTTCTCTAAAAGAAAAAAAAATCTAATTCTTACCACTAAAAAGGCCTACAAATGATAACCAACTGGTAGCATCTGGCAACCTTTATTGGCCAAATTTGGTCTCTAGATACCATTTCCTCCTAAAAGGAACCAAAGCACCTTGGAAAGTTAGTGGGCTCTATGGGAAAAGCATGAAAAAGATGATTGTGGAACATCTTATACTGGAAGTAAGGAAGCTAGCTGTGATAAAGAGATGTAAAAAATGATCTGGGAACCAATGTGAAGAGGCTCTGACTAGCTAAAAGCAGGATGATTGGGGTATCGATAAGAAAAACACTTCAAATACCTTTAAATTTTAAACTTGTAATTATATATATTATAACTAATAATAGTTATTATATTGTTAATAATTATAATAAAATCATAATATATTTAAATATAATATTGTTATATTAGTGACTTAATTCATATATTAATATTGAAATTTAACATTTAATATTGTAATATTAAAATCTTATTGTTGGAGATTTATTGCCTAACAAATCTAGGCAATAATCACCAAGGATTAATAATATTACTAATAGAGAAAAGCAAGTCAAAATCTTTTTAAATGCTGTTAACAGAATATATGCCAGTTGTTATATATGTCCTAATGGAAGTAAATATGATGCCTGTGAAGTATTATTGTCAGGAAAAAAAAACAAATCTAGACTTGATCTTTTGATGCACAGAAATATAGGAGATGGGGAATATGTTAGTTGTCTGTATAGGGTTGCAATCACCAAAGTCTAGATTATGGGAACTCCATACTTCAAATGATTCATTCCTTCAATAAATGAGTCATTTGAACTATATAATGTTTGAAAACTTGAATGTTTGAAATGTTAAATAATAATTCAAGGAAAAAACTTATAGAAGGGAATCTATAAATTAATGTAGAAATGAAATATAATAAAATTTGCATCTTTTTGAATACTCATTTGAACAAGCTGTTAAAAAAGACAATGGGAAAATTTGAATATTGAGCACTATTAATATTAGATGATATTAAATATTTAATATCAATTATTAAGTATAATTATTGTGTTGTTTATCTTTAAAAAGCACCTATTTAGAGACATATGGTAAGTTATTTATGAAGGAAATGACCAATTTATTGAATGTTTGCTTTCAATAAATCTGGGAGGAATGAAAGGGAAGAAGAAAGAGAAAATAAGACTGATGGTGAGGAGATAATAACCAAAGGTGAAAAATATGGACAGAAGGGTTTACTTATCCTTTTTAGGTATGGTTTTGAAACTATAATTAAAAAAAAACTCTGGTGTGTTCAGACATGTCCAAAAATATCATTTCTGCACTTTTCTGAATGTTTAAAATATTAAATAATAATGCAAAAAAGTTGGATGATTAGGACAATACCTATCACATAAGAGATCTACAATTGCTAGTGCTATTCTTTTTTAGCATACACTGAAAGTAACTAACATCTCTCTATAACTCAATTTATTCATGCTTTTATGTTAAAAAGTTCATTTTAAGTTGATATTAACTTGTTGATTCAGAGAAAATTGTTGAATTCTTTTACTCCTTTTGAACCTCCATTTCTTATGAGAAAAATGGAAATTGATAATTAATACAGTTTATTTTTCTGTTCTTCAAGTTTCCTGTAAAAAAAATAATTAAAATATAATGCTTTTGAAACAAAAATTATATATGTTATATATACACGTATATATAATAATTTAAACATAGCCAATTTTGCCAGTGGTTGCTTTTGCCTTTTGTTTGTAAAACCAAAACTTTTTTACTCTATATTTGAAATGTTTTCACCTTTCTCATTGAAATAGGGGCAGGAAGCATAACAGAGTACTGGTTTTCATTGATGAATGCTAGTTCTAGCTTTTCACTTGAAAAACCCATGAGATTTTCTCTTCGCCTTTCCCATGCCTTGCTGATTTGATGTGTCCTGTGACTCAGTTCAGCCCCAGAACGTGGCACTGGATCAATCGGTGGATTTGGCACAACTTGAGTTGCTCTGATATAGGATTCTTTATACAGGAGCCATATTCATAAAATAGTTTAGCTACTAAAAGAGAAAAATAGAAGTGTTTTGTGTCCTTGCTATTTTTTCCCAAAGTGAAGGGGGAAAAGGGTGGTATGGGGGCTAGAGTGTGTCAAGAGAGCAGAGGATGTATTTTCTAGAGACACGATCTCGAGGTCTGCATTGTGAGTTTAGGATTAAAGTTTGCTCTTGTGGACACAATATTTTTTTAAATTTTATTTATTTTTGTGTAGTGCTGAGGATAGAACCCAGTGCCACACACTTGCAAGGCAAGTGCTCTACCACTGAGCCACAACCCAGCCCCTATCTTATACTTTAATTGTAAAACTTTCAATAATCTTGGGCTCTATGGAATAAAGTATGATATGTTTTAATTCCTTTGCATCATTTTGAACTAATCGAAGACAATCAGATATAGGAGATTAGAAGATGGATAGTCACTGTTTCTATTAATCCATGACCAGAAAGGGATGCCAATATTCTTTGCCTTTCCACTCAATCCCTGTATTTCAGGTTGAAAAGACCTATTCAAGGAAAAATATTTTTATCCAGAATAGCTGCCTCCATTACCAAAAAGAGAGCTGAATCTGCAGACTTTTTCAGTATTTAAGTAGATAACATCTTCCCAGTGGAGAAAGGTGTCATTACCACTCAGGTAAATCACTGCTTTCACTTGAGCAGAAGTGAGTAATATGCATGGTGAGTATTCCTTTGGTGGAAGTACCTCTGCAAGGAACTCTGAAGCTATATATACACGCAATATAGGGTAATTTTCCTCTTTATTGTTTCAATTGTCATCATTTTTGTAGATAATTCCAAAGTCTGCATGTCCAAATCATTTGCATGTCTAAACTCTACAGTGTTAAAATTATCCATTTCCTTTTCCTCCAGCCCCATGGTGTTCTCTGTTATAGTTAATGATACCACTACTCTCTGGTAATCATCTTTGACATCATCTTTTATTTGTCACTCTTCTTTTTTTCTACTGGTTCTTAAAATGTCTTTCATGTTCATCCTTTCTGATTTATACCTCTACCACCTTATTCCATACTTTGCTATCAATGCAGTGTAGACCAGTTGCTGGGAAATTACTTAGGGAGTGGAAATATAAAAAAAAAAAGCATCCCTTCATTCCTCACAGGGCTTAGAAGAATAACTAAAGAGATATTAAATGGTAACACAAACAATGATATCATCCCAATAAAGATGACTGTAATGCCTCAAAGGCACTTGGTGCCATATGTACTGATAAGAGGAACAGGGACATGGGAGACAACTTCTGATGGCAGTGACACTTAAGTTCAAATGTGAAGTGTGAGTAGTCAGACAATGAGGGCCAGGAGGAGCACTCCACGTAGTCCACCACATGTGCAAATGCCTTATGATCAGAGGGAGCATGGTGAACGGAGGCTGCAAGAAGCTAAGTGTAGAATTGGGGATGTGGTAAGGTCAAAGCACTACAGAAGTAGGTAGGGGCCATTTAGAGCCTTGAATCTCATGTTAAGAAATGTTGTCTCCGTATTCAAAGAAAGCCATTGAAATGTTTAAACAATGGGGTAGCATGATTTGATTAAATTTTGAAGATAATCTTGCATTTTTGGACCACTTTCTTTATTTCCTAATTGATTGTATATGTCTCCTGTCCCTCTACCATGTGAGTTATTACATAAAGCAATGTCAAGTCAGCCTTATGACATATTGTTTGAACATTATTTCTTTTCTGATCAAATAGATGACTTCTTACTGTTTCTGGGATAAGGCTTAAACTATTGCATCTGTTTTGCTAAGGGTTACTACCAAATGGATCCATCTGCCTGTCTTAAATAATTTGCCATTTCTCCCCAGCATCAACTCTCTTCTTTGGCTAAGCTGATCTTCTACTAACCCCCTCGCCCAAACATCTGTCTCATTTCTGTCCTCCACTTTATTGTTTGAAACTCTAAGTTTTTGAAACTCTCACCAAGATCTTTCCTTTTGCTAGAATTTAAAAATATTTGAGGTTCCACTCAGATGCTACCTCCTCTGTGAAATGTTCCCTAACCACTCTAGACCCCTGTATGAGCTCACTTGTATTAAACTCCGAGAGAGGGGAGCATGAGGCAGTGGGAGGAGAAAAGGTGGGATACAATTTAGGCACCAACAACTTGGCTTCATATGTCAATTTAGACATAGAGTATGGACCTTTAGACCAATTTTCTTTTTTGTTTTGTTTTATCTTTTCTAAATGCCATATTTTTTTTTCTAAAGAAAATTTCGGAAAATAGGGAAAAGAATAGGTAGAATGAAAGAATTATAGTCCAACATAACAGAAAATTTTCAATGTTCTTAAAAATTCTTTCAAAATGCTTTTTTTTTGCTACATGAGATATTATTGAGTTGCTCTTCTGTAATTTATTCAACTACATCTTGTTACTTGACATAAAATTTTTCATTTTGTTGTGGCATAGATAATGTGATTAACCCATCATTTCTCTTCAAGTGTCAATTATTTTCATAGGATAGGCTTAGAAATATGCAGTTACTGCATCAAGTGGCCGATTATTGTTAATTATCACCTAATAATTTTCCAACAAAGTCTTCCTACAAAGAGTGTAGTAAAATTTTTATTTCATCACATTCTCAGTAGCATGTTCTTATCATTGCATATAACTTTTGTAATTTAATATTTAAAGAAACAACATGGTATTATTTTGATTTGAATATGTATAATTAATGTGGTTTAACCATTGTCTTTACATTATCTGAGTGAGTGCTGGGAAAATTGTTATCACAAAGGGTTCAGTGAACCCCAGTAGCAAGAAGAGTTCTGGGTCTGAGACTGGATTCTTTTATGTATGCTATAAATACATGTGATGTGAATTGCATCCCAGTCACTATGCTCAGTATCAGACTGACCATAAAGCAGTGCTTCTGAAATTTTGCTGCATGTTTGAATTGCATGGGAATTTTTTTAAAAAATTATGACTCTCTTGTTCTCCACTCTAGAAATTCTGATTTAATTGGTATTGGGTGTGACCTGGTCAGCAAGAGGTTTAAACCTCCCCAGGTGATTCCAATGTGCATCAAAGTTTGGAAACCCTGTCAGAGTAAGAAAGGACAGACAGTGTCTCAGAATTGTCAGGGATGCAGGTCCTTTGTGGGGCATTTTAAGAGTGTGGTAGACTTCCTCTCCACGGGGTTATTCTGACAGTACCTTTGGACAGGTCTTCTGGGATGACTTCAAAAGGATAAGACTAAGATTTCACAGAATGAGACACTGATGATACATCAAAGGGCTATTTACTATCTGAATCTTAGTTTTTATTTGAGAAGCCTCATGGCCACAGATGCTCAAACATGACATCCTTTGTGTCATTTGTGAATCAGCTGGGAGGAGAGGAACTTATGCCTGAGAAAGTCATTGCTAAAACAGAATTCAGACCTTTACCAGCATGCCTGGGAAAAAGATATTCTATTCATGTTATGTTGTTGATGTACTTAATATTTTGATATATGTGAATTATGTTATTTCAAAATAGTCTATGCTTCCTTATTTCCCCTGTGAATTGCTTATTATAAAGTATCTCTCAAATATATGTAAAGTATGTGCAAAGAATTTTATCCATCTCATTTTGATTTAGTTATCAGAACATAAAACATCTGCTAAAGATGAAGCCCATAGTCTTAGGAATTTTTCTTTCATTGCATTCTCAGTATGAACATCATTAGTACAATTCAGATGGAAATTCTGTAGGGATGCAATATTGCTAGCAGATTGTACTTCCCCGGAAAATTTGACCCCCAAATTTGATTTATTTAACATATTTGCATTTTAATGGATTTTTCTGAAAGGGTAATCTCATCAAGATGGGATGCTATGGTTTTACTGAGTAATTCACAATTTTCAGCACATTTATATCTTTATTAATGTGCAGTATGAATATTTACACAATGTGCAGACACATGGATTATGTTTACCTGAAATGCATGTTTAAACATTTGAAAGCTGAGCATTTGGTATTTTGGTTACCTTACAGATGTTAATCTTCTAGTTTAATATATTCCATTGAGTTAGGCTCCCAGTTTCAAGGTTAATAAGAAGTAATACCTCTATGTTACCTTACCACCCATAGGACTCTTTTCATATATATTAAAAATATGCTGAACTCTTGGAAAAGCTCCATTTGAACCATTTGAAGCTAGAAAACCACTTAAAGAGACAGTTCCTTCCTCCCCAGCCTTTGTCACTAACCTTTAATCATACAAGTTCCTAAATCAATCCTCACTAACCTATCAGATTTAGGTTTGACAAGTGGACATGCTCAATGGTGTAGTCTGATGGTAACCACTTTTTGATACTACCAGATAGAATTCTGGTACTCCCTCCTTCCTGCTGCCCCAGCCCCCTCCCAAACTCCATTTTTCTAGGCTCAAGTGGCACAAATCTGTTTGTTTGTTTTCCCCAATGTCTCAATGATTATTCCCAATCCTCTAGTTCTCCACAGGAATTAGTATACTTCTTCCTATTCTCTGGTCTTATTCCTGCTGTCAGGAGGAGGGAAAGTTAGGAGAAGGAAGGGCCTTCTCTACATTCTCTCCAAATGTTGGATGAAATTTTCTGTTTGTGCATTGTTTCATTTTCTGAGATATCCACAATACTTCTTATATTCCTTAGGATTAAAGAAATGCATGTATATTTTACCTATTGTGCATCATTCAGTCCAGCTGGAGGGAAGAAGGCAAAACTTAAACCTAGAAGAGGTGTGAGTAGTTTGCACAGCTTTGCCAAAGCTCTCAGATGGAGCTGATTTTTGAGCACCTTTATCTCACTTGATACTGGTCTCTATTACTTGTCAGTGATTGATTTGTTGTGATTCCTGGAGCACACAGCACATAGTCTCTTATCCTGATGAGCTAGACAGAGCCACTAAATTTCTGATCCAAAGATTAAAAAAGTATGTGTGTGCTTATCCAAAATTCCAAATATTCATTCATTCTATACTTCTGGCTACATGAGTAAGATGGCCTTTCAGTCACCAGCATTTATAGGATCAAAATCATGTTGTTGAGGAGGGCTTTAGTGCAGTTGCACTGCCAAGTAAATTGTTAAGGTTATGTGCCATTGATTCAGTTTTAACTCGTGCTTTCTGACTTTTACAATGAGGTAATAAAATGAACTTCATTTGAAACTTTAAAGAGTTCTATTGGAAATCTTTCAGATTGGGAGGTATAGACACCAATAAAAAGGAGTAAACAGTCAAATGTTCCCCAATGTTATAATTTATGAGATCATCAGCTGGATATTCCAGCAATAAAGAAACCATCAGTGACCTTGTGTGGGTTGATCCACTTGAAATTGCCAGCTGATGGAGATAAAAAAAATGTTTTTCTCCTTCAGAAATGGCAATTTCCTATGGTTCAACATAATAAAAACATTCATATATTGACTTGGGAGAGCACTTGGTGCTGTTGTAGATTGAATCGTACCCCAAATCCACATGTCAAAGCCCTAATGCCTCATTTGATGGTATTTGAAGATAGGGCCTTTAGAGAGGTAATTAAGTTTAAATTAGGTAATAAGAACATGGCTCTTGATGAGGTAGGATAAGAAGAAGAAGAGACACTCGAGTTCCTTTTCTCTGTACATGTGCAGAAGAGAGTCTATGTGACAACACAGCAAGAAGGCAGGCATCTATAAGCCAGGAAGAAAGGCCTTAACAGGAACCAGCCGGAGTGGCTCTTGATCTGGGCTTCTAGGCTTCAATGCTGTGAGAAAATAAATTTCTGCTGTTTAATTCACCCAGTTCGCAGTATTTGGTAAGGGCATCCCAAGTGGAACAATATGGGTCTCTATTCCCAGTCCTTTCCTAATTTCCTGGTTCAGAAACCAAGGCTGATTATCCAAAGTTGAAGGAATATGGGGAAACTATCCTTCAAGTCTATGGCCTCATCTCTAAATCCACTAAAAACCAAAGTGAGAACTCTGTCAGCAAAGACAAACAGATTTTTACCATAAAAAGTCTACAAAATCAAGCTTCAAATTAACTGAGACCTCTGGACTGTATGATGTAACAACACTTAAAAGTCCTAAAATGATGCCTATCCTGAATTTTGCCCTTTTTCCCCAAAACTCATTCTGTCACTGCCTGAAATGCCTTCATTAGTGATTTGGTGTTTGGAGGTTAGCAAGTCTTGAATGTGAAACTTCAAATGTGCCTTTGGTAGATCCCTTTGTGACATAAGTTATAGTGTATATTTGTATAGCTTCACTTATATATTTCTCTCAACCCAACCACATGATTATTAGGCCCATTAGGCAAACTGAACTTCCCCACATAAATTCTTATTCTGTAACATTTGTCTTTATATTAATCAGATAAACATGTAAAGAAGCATGTTTTATACTAGAAAATATTCAGCCTGAGATTCAGAAAAACTGGATTAAGGACATGGCTAAGTCCTTTTTAACAGGATGTCATTCAGAGTTAAAGATAAGAGGTATGAATGATAAAAGATCTAAATACTCTCAGTCAAAAAAATAAGCCAGATGATTATGATGAAACCATGACTTTGTCTCAGTGTGAAAAAAATAACAGGACCAAAATGTATTGGGAATCAGAAAACTGAGGTTTTTTTCCTTGCTCTGAAGCTATGTGACCTCAGAGATTTCATAATTTGGGGGTTTGGTTTAATATGAATGGAATTCAAATCATAGAATAATCTCAAGAGATGAGATTTAAAGAGCAGATCACTTCTGGCTCTTCTTGAGAATGAGAAAGGATTCAGGAGAAACAGGCTCCACTCATGAATTTTCTCTGTGTTCACTCTCAGTTTCCAACAAGACACCATGCCATACGGTGTGTAAAGATGGGCAAATCACAATTGTTTCAGGTGTGTGTTTCCAAGAACATTTCGGGTGATTTATCAGAACATGATTTTAGTGAAGGTGCAAAAGATATGGCTCTATTTACCTGGCCTGTATTTCACTGGACTTGGATGGATTATTAAATTTCCTGAGCTTCTCCCCACATCCACCACTAAGTTACAATTATAAGAAAAATAGTTCTGTGTTAATGAAAAAGAAAATACCTTCATTGCTGAATTGAAAGATACTAAGTGGTAAAAACGTATAACCTTAAAAATATGCATATTTATACTCTGTAAATAATATTTTTGAAAGAAAGGGAAAATATTTTGAAATGTGCATATTGTTTTGTTGCTTTACTGAGGATCATTTTATTATTAAGTCAGTATTATTGATCATATTTGATTACTATCTGTGCCATTGTTATAATCAGTGCTTCAATGTGGAATGATATTTTCAATCAAATGCAATGGATGAGAATAAAATATTTTAGTTTGTTTTTTACTCACATGTTTTGCTTTAATACTTCTTTTGGTTCTTATACATGTACAATAAAAATAGAAGTACATGAATAGTAAAATCTTAATTAATTTTCTAAAATAGGGTATCCTGGGGAATTATGGCTTTTATTAATAGAAATCTTTCACTTTCTCATCAGAACTTTTAAATTAATAACCAAAGAGTGCTGAATATACAGTATTTTTCTTTGATCTGACATAGGGTCATTATTTTGAAGCTCAGCTTTTACAGTTCATTACTATAGGGATACACAGTATAGTAGACTGATTTTTCTAAGTGTTGATGGTAGGATAAACACTTGACATTTTGTGGAGGGAAAAATGCCTGAAGTAGATTTTGCAACAACACTATTTTTTAAATTGACTATTATAGGCCAGAAACAGAGGGAAGTGCTTTATTCACATTTATGATCCTCACTACTACCTCTCGTTTACTGAAGAAACACGTCAACATCAGTCTTTGCTTCTCTTTCACAAAATGATGTGCAAAATCCTATGTCTAAAATGATTCTACCTAACTGAGGTCTTCGGTGTGAGTGGAGTATGGTTATGAATAAGTCAGGCTTTTACTAATCAAGGTTATGAACTTTGACTTCTTCCTTTGCTCTTGATCCCAGTTTTTAAAAGATGCTAAATTAATAGTTGACTGTAGTCTGGCTATGAACATAAGGAATCATTTTGAGTGTCTAGTTTCTGCCATGCTTTCATTTCAATCATTTATCTAGCACAGGGAAAGGCAAGCAAACGAAGCTGATTAGCATTCACAATCTTTGTCTTTGACAATGGAGTTGCAGCTGTCATCAGCTTAATTTGTCGCACATGTTCCACATCACTGCTAAAGACCCTTTGTTTCTCAAAGTATTAGGATTTGCTGTTTAGTTTAGGGTGGTCCTCATTTAGCACAGCACAAATAATGACTTTCAGGTATCTTCAAGGGACATGAAGTTACAAAGATAATTCAGCAAGATTTTATGCAGGCACATGTCCAAATGGATCAATGAAAGTTTTGCTGATCTAGCAGTGGAAGAATTATACTGCTGTAGTGAAGAATTATAATAGCAGGAATGATGATGGATTGTTGTAGATGGCTTGGGACCTGTTTCTTGGTTAAGGGGCAATATTATCCAAGGTTTAGGATACTATAGAAACTGATAAATTAAAATGACTTGGCCAAGGCCAAGTAATCATGATTCTGCAGAAACAGACAGAAAGACAGGTCTGTGGAGTCCCCAGTCCTTGGGTTAAAACACTACTCTTCCCTGTCTTACTCTTATGTCCATTTCCTTAATATTGCATGAAATTATTCTTAGGGAACATGCACACTTAGAAATTTCACTTAGCATTATGAATCTGTGAGTTGATATTTAACAAAACAGTGTGTTTTTATGAGTAAAACATATGATAAACAATACAATACCCATAGCCATGGCATGGAAACAGGCAGGCATCGATTAATCTGAGGTTTTTTTTTTTTTTTTTTTTTTGAGTTGGAACTCAGTGATGGGGAGGAGACCCTGGACCCACTTGGATGAGGTGTTCTCTATAACTGATCATTTGTTTTCCAATGTAGATTTCCCCAGTTCCTTAATATTTATAAATAATTTTACAAATATAAGCCTTCTAACATACTCTTAAAGTTAAGACTCATTAACCTAGATGATAGATGAGGAAACTGAGACTCAGAAAAGCATTCTAATTGCTGGGGCTACACATTGAATATGAATAGCATATTATTAAATTGAAATTTTTTACTTTAATCTGGGAGTGTTCAGGTAATGATATTGGTTAAATATTTCCATTCTTTCCTGGCCTTGATATTTTAAAACTATTTTGGATTTTTACACTCAGTCCATAAATTTCACATATGTACTTTTAGTTAGAAATAACTAATTTCACTAATATGTGGCTTCATTGTGATAACTGTAGAAAGTGAAAATTGGCAATTTTGGAAATGTACAAGAATAGAACAAGCTATAATATAGTCATGGAATGAGGCAGTTTAAAGACATCTCAGTGGTCCCAGCTGAAGAAAAGTATTGCTTGTCCAGTCAGAAGCATCTGGCCTTTGAGATAAACCTCCCAATATAGCTGGAATGTCGGAGATGGACACTTAAATTACCATTCTAGCTGCTTTTCTTTCTGTTTTCTTGAGAAAGCAGCTATCTCCTAAATCAAACACTGGAAAGTAGCATTTTGTGGGGATGCAGTATTCTATAACATCAACAGTAAGAATCAAATGTTCTGAACTCTTTCTTTTTGGATGTCACATCTCTGAATTATATTAATAGTTTTAAACAGCTCTATGCCTTTTTTCTCATTGAAACTTCAAGGTGTTCCCTGTACCAAATAGTCGATGAGTTAGTATATTCATGTATTTATTAATTCTCTAGATCCAGGTAACAATGAGCTGCTGGATACTACCTTTTGTAGTATACATTCAATAACTTTTTAATGTATTACCAGATGCCATTATTTATTTTGAAAGCAGTTACATAATCTATTCTTTAAAAAAAAAACCTTTCCAAGTCTATTCTCATGAGATCCTGTGCCAATTTATGTGCTCATATTTAAGCTTTCTCTTTAGTGCAAAGTGCAAAACTTTTCACACTCTCTCTTTAAAAATTTTTAATTCAACTTTAGCATTATGAACATAAGCCTTGTTGTTTAAAGAAGAAATCCATTTTTCTTTTGGAGAAACATCTCTAATTTGTCTTATGTAAAGTCTTCTGAGGCCTTCATATTCTACCACAAAGGACAGACAATGTATTGAGGGTCATGTTGTTTCTTCCTCTCTCTCTCTCTTTCACATTAAATGTAAAAGTGTAAGGAAAATGACTGGATTTACATATTATTTGCATCAAATGGGTGGAAATGAACATTTAACATTCTGTATTTTGTTTGCAAATGCTATCTCTTTGACAAAAACATTTGGTCCACAAGCCATTAGGATCAAATTCTTAGCCTTTGGCAGAAAATATCAATCTGACCCTTTCAGTAATAAAATATTTGTTGTATTGAATCCAATGGGTCAAAATCTTGAGGAGTCAGGAATAGTCTCCTGTACTTGTATTAGTGAATGAGGAGAACACACTGGCATATCTAGTCTTCCACAGGCATTCAGTGCTTGTCTATCCAAGGACTAGGCAATTTATCCTTGCACCTTTTTTGTTTTTTGTACACTTGTCTTCTGTCTGTAGAAGAATAGTTATAAACCACAAGGACAAGGACTGTATCTTTTTTTTTTTTTTGGGTGGTGCTGGGGATTGAACCCAGGGCCTTGTGCATGCTAAGCAAGCAGTCTACCAATTGAGCTATATCCCCAGCCCCAAGGACTATAATCTGTATGCTGGTATAGAACCTTACTCATTCTTACTAGAGCATATGGTATTGAGGTGGAAAGAAGGCAGGTACTGGTCTTGATAAATGATTCCCCCAAGATTTGTTTCAGTATTTTTGTCATAGAGAAACACAGTAGAGGTATGAATGGTTGTTAAGTCATATGCATCTAAATATAATATGAATACTGGAAGTTGGAAGGAGCTGAGATGGGGAGAGTTCCAAAAGTACAATGTTTTGTTAAGAAGGACTGATTGCTCACTGGGTGCAGTGGTGCCCACCTGTAATCTGAGCGGCTCTGGAGGCTGAGACAGGAGGATCTTGAGTTCAAAGCAAGCCTCAGCAAAAGTAAGGCACTAAGCAACTCAGTAAGACCCTGTCTCGAAATAAAATACAAAATAGGGCTGGGATGTGGCTCAGTGGTTGAGTGTCCCCAAGTTCAATCCCTGGTACCAGAAAAAAAAAAAAGACTGATTGTTGTAATAGATATGAAAACACAATGATATCCTTAAGATTCAAATTAAATTAAGAATTAAGTCTTTGTTCCACAAGATTAAATAGCAACAGGATGTTTTTAATCTAGAAAAAGCCAGAAACTTAAATAAAAATTGAGGAAGGATTTCAAAGGATTCTTTGCAGATCAAAAGATGTATTCTGGGAAAGAATTAGCTTAAATGATTTAAAAGAAAATTAAGAAATACACTAATTTCCTTCTTTTGATCAGATAATTTATATATTCTCATTTAATTGCCAAAGTCAGCCCAGAGGTAAGAAAATTGAGTTCACTTTAGCTTAGAAGAAGCTCAAGTTTAGGAAGACGTAGCCCAGGGGCATATAACTCATTCTCTCTCATCCACCTCGAACCATTTTCTATGAATATCCAGTCTGCTCAAATATTCATGGAAGGTAAATTTAATGTTGATTTCCTTATAATGCATGTTAAGATTCAATATTAACTTTAAATTTCAGGACTGGATGTTCAATCAACCACAAATCAGTCAACAATGCCCTTTGACCATTTAAAATGACAAAATAATGGTGATATTAGATTCTGAAAAAAAAAAACTTTAATGGTTTGGATCTGGAATATTTCCAAAGGCTCATGGTGTTGAAGACTTGGTCCCAAGTGCAGCAGTGTTCTGAGGTGGAGCTTTTGGGAAGATGACTGGATCATGGACTCAAATCTCATCATTGGATTAATCCACTGAGGGATCCATAATTTTATGGCATTATTGAGAGGTGGTGGAAACTGTAGGAGGTGGACCTAGCTGGAGGAAGTAGGTCACTAAGGGTGTGTCCCAGAAGGGTATTTCTTGCCCTTGGTGTCCCTTCTGCATTTCCTCTTTCTTATTCATTCTCCCCCCCTCTCTCCTTGGTTCACCATCAGCATGAAGTGAGCATGTCTCTGCTCCTCCATGGTGTTCCACCATGGTGTTTTGCCTCATCACAGGCCTGCAGCAATGGAGCCAGCTGACAATGTACTGAAACTTCTGAAACTATGAGCCAGAATAAATCTTTCCTCCTCTAAGTTAATTTCCCCCAGGTATTTACTTACAGTGATAAAAAGCTCATACATATCTTGTTCCTGAGATTGACTGCATTTAAAGAAAAAGATAGAATGAATACAATTCTATAGGGAAAAAAAACATGCACAACTACAAAAATATGAGCACACCCAGAGTCACTCTGTAAGCAATAATATGAGAAGGAAGTGACTAGAGATAGGTGTTGGGATTTCCCAAGTTACTTAAGGTAGGCTAGATAGTTGATTTTTGTAGAATCTAAGCACTATTTATATATCCATTATGTGCCATATATAGTGGAGCATCATGTAATACTTACATCAACTATGTACAGTGGTTACTCATATCATCTCAGTTTTGCTAGTGATGAAACTAAAGCAGAAAACAGTCATGCATCTTGCTTAGGTTCACAGTTGTTAAGTGGCAGAGCTGGCAAATGAACTATTGCAGTATCAGAGTGATGCTCTTCTACTGAACGTCTATGTCAGTGTGACCATGCCAGTAGATGGGTTGTATTTATCTAGGGACATATAGACTGTGATTTCCTAAACCTTGACAAATTTTATAAATGAAAACACTTTCCTGTTGTTGTTAGGGTAGTAACCTCATTAATTTATTCAACAAATATTAATTAAATATCTACCATGTGTCATACCCTGCTCATTCTGGAAATAGAGCAATGAAGAAAATAAGGACTCCACTGCATTACATGTACAGTATGAAGCACTCAATACACATTAACAGTGAATTATAATATATTTCAATTTTGAAAATAATGCTTGTTTTTATTAGGTGGAACAAATAAGTTGACCTTAGTGATTAACATCATTCTTGTAAAAATTATATTAAGTGGGAAATTTTGCACGATACACTTTAGAACCAAAGAAGTGGTTTAAATTCCCTTACACTACAGTGGTTGCAGTATAATGATTTTTCTGAATGAAACCTTAACCTATGCATTGTTATAGTAGTTACATTTTTATAATATGGAAAATCACTTTTGTCCACCTAGGAACTATTTACTCCCACAGCCCCAAATTGCTTGTTATACACATCTCTTAGAGCACACTCTGAGAAATAAGTTTCTGAATGGTTTTTGTATAATGTGGAGGTATATGCGATACCCATTCAACATTAAAGAAACCCACACTGTCTTTACTATCTCATTCCCAAACTACCAATCATTTGAACTGCTTGTTTTTTTAGCCTAACAATGTTGAATTTTCTTGATGATAAAGGCCCACCTTTAAAAAATCATTTACACCCATTAAAATGAATCAAGTTAGAAAATTGCTAAGGTAATTCTACATTTTAATGAGAAGGGCAGAGCTCTAAGAATATTCTCCTATCTTGCTTTGTATAAATGCTTTCTTACCTGCAGTGTCAGGTTTCCAAAGGGCCCTTTGGGAATCCCCTACCTAAGCTTGCACAGAGGGACCTACATGGCATCACAGAATCCATTCCTTGCATAAACGAATTCCATAGCACCCTACCTCTACGCACACGCGTGGATACCCACGTATGAGTGTACTTTGCATGGTACTGTGAGCCTGCACTGGTCTGCCTCTCCTTTCACCTGAGCTTACAGGAATTTCTGCAGATTCCTAAACTAGGGGAATACAGAGATGAATCAAATAGCCTTTTTTCTTTTCCTGATGGCTGGTACCGCTGACTCCCAAGAATCTGTAAAGCCCCCTCTCACAAGCAGCTAATAAAAGGAGACTGAGAAGATGAGCAAAAGAATACATGGAAGAAGGAAGGAACCGGTGTACAAGAGATGATGCTTCTGGAGCTTCCAGCAATGATTTCTGTATTTTTACACACAAAGCCCTAGGAAACTGCAGGGGAGGCAAAGAAACCCCAAAGCTAAAATCCTCTGAGATCATTTTTCTAATCGAACCTAGAAACCACTGCTCTGCTGGGGTCCTGTGCAGGGTTAAGGAATCCAAGGGAGCGCGGCTAAAGGCACACGCTGAAACTCAGAGGCGCCGCATCGGACACTTTGCGCTTTGGTGGGATTTGCGCTCTGAAGACGTGTCCACGCACCATTTTCCCAGGCGTTGTGCGGGTTTCTTAAACAGCCCAGCTGGTGCCTAGAAAGGGAGTTTCTAGAAGCTCCATCTCTATTGCCTCTCCTCCCCTTTTTATTTTGGTTTTCCCCCGCCAGGAGCTCTCCAGCTCCACAGCGTCCGCCCTCAGAAGAGGGTACAGGTGTCGCTGTCCCGCTTGCTGCCGCCCGGTCCGCCGACGCGGCTTTCTGCCTGCTGGCCTGAGGGCTTGACCCAGAACAGCGGTCTCGCGAATGGTCTCCTGCCAGGGTGCAGCGGCCGCAGCCAGTCGCCGGGGACTCCCCGCCCTTCCGCGCGACCCCGCGCCGGGGCGGGCGGCGCTTGCAGCGGGCAGGGGGCGGGCAGGGGAGCAGGGACTCGTCCGGGGGTAGCCGCCTCCTCTGCAGCCTGCCCGCGCCTCAAAACCCTGACTGCCTCCGCCTCTTCCTCCAGCGGCTCCATCCCTCCTCCCGCTCCGCGTCCTCCAGCCTCCCCCGCCGCCGCGCCCCCGGTGGCTGACTCGGCGGACCCGGGAGGGGGCCTGCCGCGTCGGCCGCCCGCTCGGCTTGGCTCGGCCCGGAGGCGTGCATGCCCCTGCTGCCCGCGGCGCTCACCAGCAGCATGCTCTATTTCCAGATGGTGATCATGGCAGGGACGGTGATGCTGGCATACTACTTCGAATACACCGACACGTTCACCGTGAACGTGCAGGGCTTCTTCTGCCACGACAGTGCCTACCGCAAGCCCTACCCGGGCCCGGAGGATAGCAGCGCCGTGCCCCCCGTGCTCCTCTACTCTCTGGCCGCCGGGGTCCCCGTGCTCGTGGTAAGCTCCGGGGGTGCTCGCCCACGCCGCGGACTCCCTTCTTTCGCCCTCGCCTTCGGGGTTGCGGCCCCACCAAGGGTCGGGGCGCGGCAGCTTTTGCTTTCTAAGTTCCTCCAAGTTGTTGGCATCCCCTTCCCCAGAGGACATTCTTCTCTGGGTGCGTGAGGGGTGGGTGCGAAGGAAGCCCCCTCTCTCCCCACACGCCACCCCCGCACCCCCTTCGGTGGCTGCAGTGTTGGGTGACGCGGAGGCAACAGAAGGGAAGGGGGCTGTAGGAGGTAATGGGTGAGTGTCGGGGATGGGGAAGGGGTTTGCTTTTTTGGGTGAATCTGGACTTGATGGATTCTGTGGCCTTGCTTCACTGATCTCCTCTGTGCTCCTGGAAGATGAGCAGCAGCCAAGCTAGTGAGGACAGAGGGTGTCAGTTGCTGGGGTGTGGAAGGTATCCCTGCTTCCCCAGTCGGGGCACACCGATATTTTTACTACCTCCTTTCCTTTCAGATGAAAAAGCCAAATGGACTAAGCTGACCAGAGACCAAATATCTAAAAAAGAAATTGGGAATTTGTCAATGAAGAGGATTGGGCAACAGGGCTTTGCTGAGAAGGAGCTGTGCCTAAATCACAAGAGCACTTCAGATTTATTTAAGGCTGCTCCTTCCCTGGGCGGCTCAAATCCTTCTCTTTAAATCTGGCTGAGAATGCCTTCTGGATTTATAGACTGGGTATGTGTGTGTGAGAGAGTGGGAAAGAGAGAGAGAGAGAGAGAGAGAGAGAGAGAGAGAGAGAGAGAGAGAGAGAGAGATAAGGATAGGGACTATAAAGATACACTCACAGGGTATATACACCCTTATATATAATTATTGGAATAATAATTACATCACAGTTTACATATGTGAATACAATGCAGACGTGTTTTTTTATGAGAATAGATGGGATTTCTTTAGAAAACCTGACACATTATGGTTTCTTTAGACTGACAAAGTAGTAGAGATTCCCTTCCTATGATGCAGTCTCCCTCTCCCTCCCCCTCCCATCCCCCCTTTTCAGATAAAGAATGAAGAGGAAATTGGAAAATCAAGAGGACAGGGAAAGTGAAGTTTTATTTTCAATAGCTGAATGTATAAATTGCAATTATGAGTGTTAAGAACATCTGCTGTATCCATTTGGCTTTGATATTCATCTTGGATTTTAAAGAACATGATTTTGTGATTTACAAAATAATGAAATGTTCCTGACACACAAAATGGAATTTTGTGAACAAACCAAGCAACTTCTGATAACTTCAAAGTAACTTTATCACATACTGTGATAGTTGGCTTCAAATTCAGCTCTAGCATACTGGTTTGAAATGGGATATACCTTGCCCCAGAAAAACGCTTTGCCTTGTGTTTTGACATTATAATTTGCTAATATATCACAAGTCCCAATACAACTTCATGTTTGTGATCTTTCTCCTCCATTTCAAAAATTGGCAGAGGAAGCAATGGTCTGTTTCTTGGGGTCTTTTGACTTTGGGTGGAGTCTGGGTTTCCAGCCACCTGTTTTCCAGGGGACTAGCTTAGGGATTTTCTAAGGATTTAAAAAACAAAACAAAACAAAACAAAACAAAAAACAGTTACCTTCATGTCATTTATTTGGTTGCAACCATAATAAATACAATAAACACTGTCTGTAACTTGTCTTGTGGTAAATGACATTCTGTGTCTTACTGAAATGAGGTAGCACTTTTTATCTGAACCAACCATCTATGGTGGCAGGTGGCAGTGAGAGAAAAAAACACATTGGTCCAAAGATTTTGATAATTCTCCACTTAGGCAGAACCTAGGAAGGAGAAAGGGAATTAATTAGTCTCTACTGAGTGCCCACTGTGTTGGGTACTGAATAGTTGTAGTCACATATATTTTGTACAGCAGCCCTTCTAGGGGATCCAATTAACATTTGAGGAAACTTGAGATTCAGATAGTAAGTTGGGAACATCTGAAAAAAATTTTAAAAACTGACTATGGTGTTTATATGTTCATAGGACTGATGCCAAATGCTTTAGACTGATGCCTATTGCTTCCAAAGAACACGTTCTCTGAATGTTGGGGATTAACTGATGGAGCAGGCATTGAGGATATAAGTAGTCAGACTTTTTAAAGGGATGATGCAACTTGGGTTTCAGGTTTTGACCTTTAGTTCTTTAGGTTTAAGAGAATGGGTTTGTTTGCTGGTTTAAAGAGAAGTACTGGATTTTGGAGGAAAGCTGTGATGCTGGCCTTTGTTTCTCTTATGCTGGTAGGAATAGTATTCTGTCCTTACAGAAATAGGAGTGGCAGCTGTACCTCTGCATCTAATGTTTTGCTTTGTCTTTTGACTCTGTAATTTGCTAAAATACATCAGAAGTCCCAATCCAGCTTCATGTATGTGTTCTTTCAAAAATAATCTGTTCCCTATTAAAATAGTAAGTTTAAGTTGTGTGCCCAAAGACAAGAGCTACAATGTTACACTCAGAATTTTAACTCTAGTCCATCAATCTTCTAAGCCTATACTTTATTCTTTATGCAAATTCAATTTATTCATAATCATTATTCTGAACGAATACCTCACATAAGAATATATTCCCTCATCTCTTATAGTTCTTATACTGTGGTGATAAAGTTTCTTCTTAATAAATATATTTTTAAGTTTTTAAACTCATTACTCTTGAGAGGTGCAGATTTATTTCATACTCATTAAATTAATTTATCCAAAACTTAAAAACCATATATCTTATGCATTGTATCACTTTCATATAGAGTTCCCTTGGGCTCAGATTGAGAATCTTAACAAATTGGGGATTTTTGATTGAAGGTATATTTGAGATGTTGAGTTGGGAACTCCACATGTTATGTAAACTTGAACAATTAATGTAAGCCTTAATTCCCTTGGTCACAGGATTTTGAATTTTAAATTAGTTATATTAATGTCACTTTTGGCATGGTTGATGCTCCATAAGAGGTTCTATATCACTAGCATTATTTAATTTTTTGCAGTGTTTGATTGAACCCAGAAACTTGTGCATGCCAGGCAAGTGTTTGACTACAAAACCACACCCTCCATCCATCATTATTATTAATAAAATAGCAGTTCATTAAGTGTTTATTGAATCCTTGTAGTGCAAATGGTTTCCGGGCAAAAGAGAGGTAATTGAGGCAACTGGAGAAATAAACCCTGGTCACCAATCCTAAGAAATTTGCAGCCTAATTTGGGAAATTAGGTAAACACATTGAAGATCATAATTCAAATAATAATGGTAAAAGTTTTATGTATGTGTATATATATATCTTTACTTCTTCATATATATACTTGTAGGTACCACTGAGACTCTGGTGATTCAGAAAAGGATAAGATCACTTTTGTTTGGTAGGATGGGGAGAGGATTCCTAGACCAGATGGTAGCATTTAAGATTTGTTTGAAAGGTGAGCCCAATTGGCAGTTGAGTTAAGACATCACAGCAGCAGCTTCCTTTACCAACCCATGAGGGCATAAAATGCTGAATGCACTCCTCAAACAACTATTTTTTTTTCATTTCAGAAAGTCATGTTTGGGGAAATGGGGGTTCATAGCTAAAGACAAAGGCTGGGATTGCATGAATAAGACTTGGAAGGCCAGACTGAGAGTTTAACTTAGTTTTCTAAAAACTGAGCAGGACTTGGTCTGAGAGGTAGTGTCTAAAGATATATTTATTCATATATTTATTTATTTGCTTGGAGTGTAGAGGGATCTTCTGTTATCAACATATCTACATAAGATCAATTTAAAGTCTGTCCCCAATATTTTATAATAATTATTTTAATTGTGTTTTCATTTTTACATGGATGACATGATTTATAAACCCTTTGAAAATAGGTAGTGTTCAGTTTGATCTATATGGCATTTATCAAAGTGTCACATAAAGCATACACAGATAGAAATTTAATTAGTGACCTTTGAGTTTCATTGATTAAAAGAACTGGTGATGACAATAGCTTCTGCTCCCCAAATTTGGATTCATTAGTCATAAAACCTATTGTCCTTTAGATCTCTGAGCAGTCCAGATGATTCAAAGGAGTTTAAACTAGTCCATCCATCATCATAGAGCCAGAATCAAGATAAAGAAAATCAGCACCAACCAAGGTAGCTACTGACACTACATAGGGAGGGTTTGAAGTTTATGCACATCTCAGATTCTTTATGTTTGCATCCTCAGGATGCTCTCTAGTCCTTGAGATCCAGAGTTGAGGAATGTAGCCACAGCTGCCATCCCATGGCTGCTGGCATCACTGAATGGAGTGAAGGTAGATGGTGACAGGAAGGCATCTTGTACCCAATGCTTTCCCATAGACCTCTTCTCCTCCTAACCTTGCCTTGGGTATTCCCTCCCATCCTCATTCCTGGAACCCACTACTGGGGCTGAAATAGGAGATGAAGCACGGATATGGGTGTCAGACGTGTCTGGATTCTTATCCTGTTCTCCTCCTCACTAGCCATATGCTTTTGCCAAAATCTTTTTTCAAAAACTGGAGATACAAACACCTGGCTCTTGGAGAGTCAGTGGTTGTAGGGGTAAAGATCACAAGTCTTGAAATCTGACTTCCTGAGTTGAATCCCATATCTGCCAGTTTTTTCACCTGTGAAACTTGAACCCATTTATCTCTCTATTTTTCTATGTCTTTGACTATTAAATGGAGATAGTAAGGATACACTGTGAGTATGAAATGAGTCAACACATGTAAATATCAGAGTAGTGCCCAGCTATGTATGTGACAGCTATCATTACTCCTTTTGAGGTTGGGATGATTAATCAAGCTAACCTCTATAAAGCACTTAGCAAAATACCTTTTTGTTAGTGGA